>NW_026928708.1:0-36458 GCF_032062105.1 Saccostrea cuccullata | reverse complement strand
CATTTCAAAAATGATTTTGCTCATGAAATTATTTTTTTAAGTTACCGATGACATTTCATATTCCTTCCATATTTCTTCGGATAAGGCTTATCTACATCGCTGTCTTGCATTTTGAACAACGCGTTCACAGCATTCGGATTGAACAATATCACAATGTAAAACTTTACATCATTTACATCATATTTTGAACTTTTCTGCTGAATTTTATGTTTGTATTGTTTGTTTTATGGAAATGATGAACATTTTCTTACTGCGAGTGCGACTCCCCTGTTACCGATCTACATGCGTTTTTGACGTAATTGATTGAATAGTCGAATTAATAAATTTGATAAATGGAATTTTCAAATCAATATTTTTGTTAAAATGTATTTAGTATACAATTACCGACCCAGTGATATATAGTATTCATATAGTGAATAGTTTTAAAATTATGGAAATAGCACAAATGCCGCCGCAATAGTTATTTTCGACATTTTGACACCAACACCGTGCGCGACGTCTAAGCATTTTCACTTATCAGAAATAATCCGGAGCAATAAAAAAAAAACTCAATACATGCAAGATCACGATGCAAGTAATAATGTTACATTACTACATATGCAGGTAATAATGTTTAATGGGCGGCGATGTCAAAGATAAGATGTGAGGGAGTTTGCCAGTGAGTCAGTCTATGAAAATTCTTTGTTGAATTCAGTTTGTTTGCATTAATTTTGTGATATTAATATTTAGTGGACTGATAAATTTAAAACCGTTTTACCATTTGACAACTGTATTACACTGAATCGTACTAATAAACCCTAAAAACCCATTTGCTGTTTCTGCTAGTAATTAAAAGGTTAAAGAAGAAAAGGCGGATGGGTGCAAAATGTGTATCAATTGGAATTAAAACTCAGAAACAGGATAAGTTATATATCAAAATCGTACAGAAAACTCTTGCAACTGATTCTCAAGATTCCTTGTTTGATCTAACAATCGAGAATGTTTTACTTTTAACCAACTTTTGTTCGCGTACGAATTTTTCGCAAGATTTGCGAGAGCCTCGTCATCGCGACTTTTTCTCGCCACGTACCGATCCTTAAAGTCTCTGACGTCTGTCTATTACATTTATAACTACAGATCAGGCTTGATCGAGAAAATTAATTTTCGAAAGGTAGTTTATCCCCAGTAAATCGCAAGATTAAGTATTCGCAAATTAAATATGGTTTACAGTATACACTAACTTAAGGCTGTCAAAAATCTCCCGCGCGTGTAGGTTTCGGAGAAATTGGCGCTTTGAAAAAAACTACTCCACATTATTTTTATGTTTCTGTTTAGATTTGCTCTTATTTTAAGCACCCCAAAACTACATTCCATACAGATGAACAATATTTACGCCTTCTGTTAGGTATAGTGAAGCTGAGTTCAATCAAAATATCATTTTGGATACTGATTTAAATTTACTGAAAATGTTTATTTAACCAGAAACAGGTACATTATTACAAATATTTCCAGCAAAATACTGAGTAATTCATGTAGATGAGTGGAGACGCATGTGTTTGAAAAAAAAATTCTTCCAACTCACGTACGTTTTGACGTATAGGTAACGTTAAACGTACATTGATTTCAGCAAACCTAATAAAAGTAATTTTTGAAATTTTTGTTTAAAAGGGAATGTGAAAATCATCAACAGGTTAAAAGACATTAATATAAAATTCAAATTGAAGACTGAGAGCAGTAATATTTGTGTTCAAAAGTACTTCCAATTTTTAAAGTTCAGTAAATAAATAATAATTTCCTTCTTTTAAACATTTACTAAATTACATTACTAATAAAAATGCGGAAATACATACTATTAGAATCATATATAATGGTTTTTTTATCTGACAGCTTGGTTTTGAAAATGTGTAAATAGGAAATATTGTTTACAGAGTATTAAAATGTATTTTACGACGAATCAATTAATAGGAAATTCTTATAGCTTAAAAATACGTATGAAAGTGAAATTTAAAGACATGTAACTTTCTTATTTTTAAATAGAGTATATGTTGAATAACCCTTTGTTAATGGGTTAACTTTTACACTCAAATGATTACTATCAAACTTATTTGAAAAAAAGTCTTTAAATCATAATTTTTCCTACAAAATAAAAAACATAATAATAATTTTCAAAAACAAGCATGAATTTAATTAAAACAGAGACAAAAACACTAAACTAAAAACCAAAAAAAATGAACATGAAAACCTTATGCACCATGAATTCTTAAAAAAAACAACAGATAATTATGCAAAGACTATTGTCAATATTTGGAAAAGATAATTGTATGATTATTAAAAAAAAAGAAAAAAGAACGAACTTAAATTGTCTGATTCCTGTTGTTGTTTCAACTCTGTTTCATGAGAGTGCGTTTTGAATTCTACCCCCAACGAGTTTCTTCTCTTCTGCTTATCATATGTTTTAGAATTTATTTCCCTGAATTCCGATAAGAACATTTTGCAAAATTGAACGCAGATTTATAGGACTAGGAAACAGATTGAACAATATGTGGAATTCTTTGATGGCAGAAATAATACAAAAAATACTTTGGGTGACAGGTAAGATTATATATACTTGTTGATTACCAAATCATTGATACTTTCAAGGAAAAGAAATAAATGAATGTATAATTATGTATCAGTTAAATAAAAAGAAATAAGATTCAAGGAAGTACAAAGTTTTGCAGAAATGATCATAATGTAATTATAAAATGTGGACTTGATGAGTGTTCACTGTGCAAAAGTGTATTGTAAATGTATTTTGTGATTGTGGTGGTTCATTATCTTTACCAAAATATGGCTTGAGTCTGAGAAAACAAGAACAACATATGTCTCGTTTAAAAAAAATGAAAGATCAAAAGCACCAACAAAGTAGGTAATATGTAATATTTTTGTCAATAGATCAGAATCCGAGTTAAATTCAATCTATATCATACATGTATATGCAAAGTATATACCAAAAGCTCTTTCAGCTGTATGTCTGGAGTTAACTGAATGTTCCGGGTTCTCCACATGGAAAAAATCAATGGCAGTCTGTGAAATCAAAGAGCAACGCCCCTTAACTGAGAGAGATGTTCTTCCAAATGACACATGGGTGGGAATAGCCAAATTTGTATTGAGCGGCGGTAAACAGTATTTTAAATTAATTCTTTTATTACTTTTCTCTATTATTACTGGCTATCTGATTGATTCAAAATAGATCACATTATTCAATCGTCTTAATTGATTAAACAAAGATAGAGAATACAATTTAAATTATTTCATGTTGCTTTATATTATCACCACACTTACTGAAGTGCAACAGCTAAGTTATTGAACATGAAAGTTTTCTTTTTACCTTTTTTTCACCTTTTTATTGCGCGCATATAAAGCTAAAAATTATCGCCTTTAGTTTTCGAACATTTTGACATTCGATTATGGGGGCATAAAAACTATGAAACTTTAAGATACATAATGAACATGGCCAGAATATAATGAGAGCCACGGATCTAACTCTAGAATTCTCTTGTAAAAGAGACCATTTTCCAGGCAATTATTCCAAGCAATCCAATGAACGATACTACTAGAATTATATGATTAGGACCATTGTTTAATCAACTCATTCAGTGATCTTTATTACAAATATCAATTTCATCGCCCGCGCGGCACAGAGGTAAAAGCGTCTGCTCTAGAGTCGCAAAGTAAGGAGTCAATCCTTTATACGTCGAAAAGATCCCTCCCTGCTCAGTGGCCTGGAGTAAGGGACAAAATTTACAGCTCTTCAATGGTATGTAATGGCGTCTCCAAATGAGTGAAAATTTCTCGAGAGGACGTTAAACAATATAAAATCAATCAAATATTTCTATTTTCTATTGCAATATTTTAATTAATTACTTATAATAGATACTTGTAATGATTCCTTTATTTGATACAGAAATTATAAGAAGGAGAATTTTTATAAGTAATTAATTTATATTTTTCACTAATAGAATATTTGAAGAACGATAATTCCTATAAATGCATGGATTTGTTTTGTACAACCACAGAAAACAATGTTATATTCTTATTTGTCAGGGTCCAAAGGCAACGTTTTCAGTATATCCCTGGCATTGCGAGGATAATTTTTTAAATTAAGTTTTAACGCTATATGTTAATAGAGACATATTATGGTGTGTAGCAAATGCATTACTTAACTCTGACGTACCCCAAAATGTGCAGTTGTGCCCTACAAACAATTTAAAATTTTGAATTCTTTCATTACGTTATTCAGATGATAATTTAATGTCAAAATATTTACCAATCTTGAACATATTATGATACTTGTTTAAAAAATAAATTATATCAAAAGTCTTTGAATGACCCATGTATATAATAATTTAAGCTTTTTTATAAGGTATTATAACCTTGGAAGTTCAGGAAGTAGAAGAAAATGAAATTTCTTCGAGTAAGTATATTATAAAACTCAGACTATAGATCAATCATGATACATATTAATTCAATTTCGATACTGAGATATACTTATTTCTTTTGATATTAGTTTGTGAAGAATTCCCAAGAAATCGCCGTTTCTTTTGTGAGCGTTCCATTCAAGGAATTGTAAAGATTTTCTTCCTAGAAGAGTTAATACAGCATTTAATACCAGGGCAGAAATACGTAATTGGGAACTTCCACGATATTTCTATGGAAGGTAATTTTGTTGAGAGAGAAGAAAGAATTACAAAATATTTATGTGTATATTATATTAACTACCATAAAATACACAGGATCTCATGTTTTCTCTTTACACAGGAATCCTTCAACCGACAAAGTGCATGGTGCACAGAGGAGGATCGCATACAGAATATGTGGCCTGTAATAATTCTTTTAAGTATGGTTGCAGAGAAATTGGTAAGTTTATTCTCACTTACTTTAAATACACAGAGTGAAATAAAATCTATATTTTTCTTTATTTTCTTGGTTTTCAGAAAAGTCCTCAAAGCTCAAGACGATTATCTCCCTTACTCCTGCTAGTGACAGAGGCTATACAATTCCTAACCATGTAGAACACAGCAATCAAAATGCAAAAAGCATTGGAAATGGTAAATGAAAGTCGCTTTTGTAATAATGGTAAAAGGTATATACGAGGGTTGTTCCAAAAGTTTGCGGACAACCGGACAACCGTCATAATGTGTTTACTAATATCATTTTATATCAAGGATGAGATGAGGTGACTTACGGTCCCGGTAAATTGACCAAAAATCAAATGTTCAAATTTTACTCTAATTTCTGCATGCATCTAAACACTGATGTGTGTACCCTAATGGAATACTACTTTTAACAAAAATAGAATCGTAATTTGGAAGATATAGACCTTTAGCTGGTCACTGTGTCTTATTGATATCTACCTATAACGCTTTTCAATGATTTAGAGAATAATGCATACAATTTAATATAAATATCCCCCCCCCCAAAAAAAAAAACGTTTATGACGTCATAGTAGCACTGCGCCAAACCTCAATGCCGTGCCATGCCAAAGTCTTTAAAAAGTATAAATAATTGCAAAAACTAACCCTTGTCTCTCATGGGTGCGAGATCAACGCTCGAAAAGTGTGTATAAACAATAACCTAAATATCTTGAGTTGGGGCAAGACTTACACTAATCACTCGACTAGTGTGAGAGGACTAACGCTAATTCACTCGGGTTGTGCAATGCAAGGACTGACCCTAATTAATCGAGTGGTGTGCGAGGACTAATCCTAATATCTCTGGAAGCAATAAGCAAAATCAATAAAATTGAGTGGACGAATTCAGAGATTATGGTTTTTGAAAGCAGGACATCGGCGTCAGTGATTGACGTTGAATTATTGTGACATCACAAACGTCGATTGTTTCTCCACTCCATCGGACCTTGGCGTGTCAGACCATCACACTTTAGCGCAACGTGTCTCATAGGAAATGAGCCATCGGACTTTGGCGTGACCATCGGACTTTAGAGTCTTTCAAATATATATATATATATATATATATATATATATATATATATATATATATATATATATATATATATATATATATATCTATTTAGTCTTCATGATTTTACTTATTAATCTCTTTTAATTCAAATACATGTCCGTAACATTTTTATCCAATTTCTGATTGAACTGATTAGAACTCATTTTATAGATTTCTCGTTCATATGGAAATTATTTAGGTACTTATTTATTAGTAATTTTTCAAATTACTTGCAGGTATAAGGGTGGTGTCTCCAACACTATGAAATATGTATTTCATCTATATCAGGTATACACCCTTCAAAACCAGTTCCCAGAATATGATAGCAATTCCAGCCAATTCTACCTGAAATTAAAACCATTCAACCACACTGACCAAATATAAATCAATGCAACACTAATAATGGAAAAACCCATCATCTACATTACCCGGTAGTCTTCCTAAAATACATCATTAAACTAAATATGGGTGTTTAGGTTTATAAAAGACATAAAGTACAACTACCACAAGAACAAAAGGGAGCTATGGTTTGTGTACTAGATACAGGCGGTACCCCTGAATGTTAGAGACTCTGTATTAGACGATGGTGTTTTCTGAGAAAAGGGATCGTCTATACAACTCGAATCAAAACATTGAAAAATAAGTATTGTCATGCAGAGTTTGGCGCTGCGCAGTTGTTGATCTTGTGAAATCACAATTACGCAGTGACAAAACTACATGTATAACATTGACAAACACAATAGTGATACTGGAACAATTTTTTAGCAAAAAAGATTTAAAGAGAAACGTTTTAATGCGTGAACTGGCATTTAGGAATTCATGCACTGTATAAAATGCATAGTGAGAGCACTATACCGGGTATTGAGAACCTCCTAAAGGTAAGTTTTCGACGATACCTTGTTTCTGAGTTTGTTCCGTGGTTACTAAATGGGATGAATTATAAATTAACATATCTACTAAAGGACATGGAATTAAATTTCACACATCAACAATAAATGCTTTTACATATGATACTATGTATATTTTAAATTTCTTGAAAAAATTATATAACGAATAAATGTTTCCAATGCTAAGTTTCAAAATGACCTGACTTTTTTATATAGAAAAGTACCTATAGAAGTGAAAGTCACAGGTATCTTGGATATGACCTAAGAATCATACCTTGTCACGGTAGGCATTGGAATACTTAAGAAACCCTCACAGTTCACGCATCGTTAGTGCCGATTATAGGTCTAAATTTGAAGTTCTTCAAAGGTATTTTGCGAGGTCTTTGCTTTTGAGTGAAAAACGTGTGCAAGAAAATATCTTAAAAGAACAAATAATTATTTTTCATCTATCAGTTTAAGGTTCACAATTAAAAATTAAATGCCTACATCTACAAAATTTCCTTTGAATTTTTTAATATTTATATATTTTTAATATCTTATATAGTAAAGGTCACATATTCTTTGAAAGGAATGTGAGATATGATTTAAATAAATTTAAATAGTTCTGTTTTCCTGATATTTTGGAAATCAATTTACCTATTTACGGTTGGTCCTCGACTTGTCGACCGCGTGGGCGCAGTTGTAGGGCTTCTACTCTATCTTTCTGAACAAACTTTTAGGAAAAATGTCCGTTTGCTGAATAAATACATCTAACAGTTGCTTTTGCTTATTTATTATTTTTTTGCTGTTTATTGATATTATTGATGAACGTCCCTCTGTATCGGTTTAGAAAATATATCAAAAGAGAAAACTTATCATATATTGGATGAAGCAACAATAATTCTAGCGGCCAACATGAAAAATGCTTCTTTAAGGTCAGACGACACGTTCCTTAAATATATGATTTGTATCTCTTGGTATTATTTTTAAAAATTATTAATATTTGTCATTTATTTCTGATTTCTATATTGTTTTTAAACATAAGTACACCCAAAATTGTGATATAGGTCATTCAGAAGATTACCCATAAGGGTTATATAAAAAATATGACCCTGAGGTATCTTGTGTAAATGCCTGGTACGGTACCCTAATTTTTTGTGAGGAAACTTGTTTAAGTATCATTACTTCAATGACAAATTCTTAGAAAAAAATTATATATTTTTCAAAAATGTGTCGTCTGACCTTAAAAAGAAATCTAACTTTATTACTTATTTAAAAAGTGAATATCATTACATTTTATTGTTTATATCCAAATATAGTTTATTTGTTCTTCAGCTGCGCATATGTTCTAATATCGCCAATCTTGCCCGATTGTTATTTAATTGTTAAAGTTCTAGATAATACCAGAATTATGGAAGTATGTTTTGTTTGGACAAAAATTTAGTGAAAACTAAGATGTACAACAGTGAATCCTGAGGGCAATGCTAAATTTTCAGAAAAAGTCTCATTAGAAACGAGGTAAATTATTAACAAGCAAGTTGATGAAACAAGAATATCAACAGTTTCGTTTAAAGTCATCATTTTTTAGGTCACCTGAGTAAACTCAGGTGACCTATTGCTATCCGTTTTTCTCCGTCGTCGTGCGTCGTTCGTCGTGTGTTAACATTTGAACATTTTCAGCTTCTTCTCTGCAACAACTCAACCAATTTCCACCAAATTTTACATAAAGCATCTATGGGTAAAGAGAAACAAGAATTGTGAATTTCATGGTCCCTGCCCCCCATGGGGCCTGAGGGGTGGGGCCAAAAGCACTAAAATTAGCGTAATCTTTAAAAATCTTCTTCTTTACTCCTGGACAGCAAGCAGTCAAACTGTTAGCATGAATGTAATGATCATTGAATCCTCTACCAAAATTGTGAAATGCATGGCCCCAGGGTCAGGAATTCTAGTGTTAGGGCGGGGCTCTATTGATTATATAGTGAAAATGCATTATTTCTTTAAAAGTCTTCTTCTCTGCTCCTGGGTATTAAATAAACTAACCAAGTACATATTTATGATGAGCAAGAATGCCTTTTCCAAAATTGTGAATTTCATGGCCCCAGGGTCAGGGGTTCTAGTGTTAGGACAGGGCTCTATTGATTATATAGAGAAAATGCAGAATTTGTTTGAAAATCTTCTTTTCTGCTGCTGGTTATTCAACAAACAAACTAAGTATATAGTTATGATGAGCAAGAATGCCTCTTCCAAATTTTATGGCCCCAGGGTCAGGAGTTCTAATGTTGGGGGGGGGGCTCTATTGATTATATGGAGAAAATGCAGAAATTGTTTGAAAATATATTCTTCTCTACTGCCGGGTATTCAACGAATTAACTAATTATATAGTTATGATGAGCAAGAATGCTTCTTCCAAAATTGGGAATTTTATGGCCGCAGGGTCATGGGTTCAGGTGTCAGGGTGGGGCTCTATTGATTGAATAGTGAAAATACATTAATTCTTTGAAAATCTTCTTCTCTGCTACTGGGTATTAAATAAACTAACTAAGAACATATTAATGAAAAGGAAGAATGCCTTTGAGAATTTTATGACCCCAGGATACATTTTTTTGTTTTTGTTCCCCTACTCTGTCTATGGGTATTATGTAACCAAAACTAAACATGCTAAGTGTATAGTTATGATTAGCAATAGTGCCTCTTTCAAAATTGTGAATGTCATGATGTCTAGTTTAAAACATTAACCAAAGTCATTCGTTGTAAAGTTGTTGCATGGTGCTCAGGTGACCTATAAGGTCCATGGGCCTCTTGTTAATTTTATGGTCGCTACAATGACCTTGTCAACAAATACATTTTATCATTGAGACAAATGCTAACTGATGTTTTTCATACCGTTAGTCCATTTTTTATACACTGAATTGACGACAGATTTTTCCGTTATTTTCTAATCATGACAAGAAGCACATGGCGGGTGTGACCATTCAGCAGGGGATGCTCACTCCTCCATGGCACCTGATCCCACCTCTGATGTTTCGGAGGTCCGTGTTTGCTCTGCTCCAATTTCTTATTGTCTTATGGACTTTGCTACTGAATACTGTTCATTATCTCCATATCCTTCATTAAGCTAAATTTTAAGCACGTCACCAAATACCTGTAAAGGAATTCGGACTTCAGGGTCATTGATCACTGAAGGTTCTTGATTGTGCCTACACCTGATGTTACACAGGGCCTTGATTCTTCGACATAGTTTCATTGTGAGACACTGCATTATAAAAGAATGGTACATATTCAGTAAAATAGAGTGAATTTAAACGCTTCATTAAAGCAGCTGAAAAACTTGTTAAGAATCCCAAAGAAATATTTACTAAAAATGTGAAATTACAGCAACCAATGTTTGTTTTATAGACACATGAACAGTGGATTTCAATGAACAAAATTGATATAATCGGCATCAAAAATGGTTACTCTCCTTGGCGACAAAGACTTACAACAACCAATGTACTGCTTGCCAAAATTCACCAAATATCACTTATGATGGTTGGCTTTAAAACACATTGCAAAATTGATAGGCATCATTTTTGAGTAATTCACACTATTTCAAAGAAGCATTTCACAATAAAACATCTTATTACTCAATGGTCACCCTATGTTTTAAAGAAATAGTGAAAACGACAGCGTGTAAGAATATCTAATTTTTTTTTTAATTAGATAATCTAAATTGTAGTTATCAGTGTTTGTATGGAATTCAAACAGATAGTGAAACTTGAATCCATTGCTTTAAACCCTCAAAACAAATTCCAAATAAGATGCACTTGACAAAAACAGCCAAGGTCTGAGAAGAGCAAAGAATTGCTAGGCACAAAAAGTTTTATATGCCATTTACTTAAAAAATAGCGGTCTTTTTGTTCAAATTCTTTTTCTGGGGGATAGTTAAATATCTGGAAAAGTCTAAAGAGCAAATTTTTGCAAACTAATCGAAAGGTGGATGAGTGGGTGGAACCAGATTCAGGAATCCACTAAGCCTACATTAAATTTCTTCATTACAGCGTCCAAACCAAGATTAAGAGTAAAGGAGTGAAGTTTTAAATACATGTATCTTTCATATTAATAATATTGAGACGATTTATATGAAGGCCGATATGGTGTGTCGGCGCACGAACAAAATTCAGAAGAATTTACGCATATAACTATTACATTTGCTTTTATTTCTTTGGTACTGTGAAAAACATTGAACTCAAATTTAAATCAGTGAAACTAGAATCCAAATCTTAATAACATATCAAAGTGTCATACAAATAGAATCAGAAACACACGATTGTTGTCATGATTTTCAGTGTTGTTGGAATTGAGTTTGATGAAAATGACTTCAAACGCGTAAACAGCGCACGGAGATTTGATAAATTGTTTTGGATATGGATTATATACATCAGGAGCGGTGAAAAAAGAGTACGAAAGTGATATTTCACACTAGATTCTATTAGAGAAGTTGTTTTAAATGGTATGAGATTCAATGATAATTTTTCGACTACACCGGAAATAGTTACCACATATAAGAAGTAGAGTACTGCTTGTTAAACTCAGACAGTGGGGAACGTTCTGGACCACGAAAAAAGTCAAACAATGTGTATTCTTTGCTGCCTTCAATGTATGGTGATCCTTTGACTAAATTTGACTGAAATTTGAATCTTCTTAAAAACAAAAAGAGGTACAGTATTGAATATAAATCAGTCTCTTGATCAAGAGAGGTTTTTCGCTTAAAAGAATTCAAAGCTAATTCACTCTGAATTAGCTGCTTTTATCGAAGGAAGTGCCTAAATGCTTTACCTAAATCTCAGTACTTATTCCTAGTGATTATTGTTCTTGTCAAATATTTTAGTTGATTATTCCCCCTTTTAATAGAAACACCTGAGGGCGCTTTGGTTGCAACTTCCTTTTTTTGCTATCCGTTTTCGTCCGTCGTCGTGCGTCGTCCGTTAACATTTGAACATTTTCAGCTTCTTCTCTGCAACCACTGAACCAATTTCAACCAAATTTGGCACAAAGCATCTATGGGTAAAGGGAAACAAAAATTGTGAATTTCATTAACCCTGCCCCCCTGAGACCTGAGGGGTGGGGCCAAAACTACTGATATTAATGCAATCTTTAAAAATCTTCTTTACTCCTGGACATCAAGCAGTCAAACTGATTGCATGATTGTAATCAGCAATGAGTCCTCTACCAAAATTGTGAAATTCATGGCCCTGGGGTCAGGGGTTCTAGTGCTAGGGCGGGGCTAAATAAGTAGGTAGTGAAAATGCATTATTTCTTTGAAAATCTTCTTCTATGCTCCTGGGTATTAAATAACCAACTAAGTACATAGTTATGATGAGCAAGAGTGCCTCTACCAAAATTGTGAATTTTATGGCCCCAGGGTCAGGGGTTCTTGTTTTAGGGTGGGGCTCTAAAGATTATATAGTGAAATGCATGAATTCTTTGAACATCTTATCCTTTGCTCCTGGTTAATATACTAATGATATTAATTACATATTTAAGGCCAGGATTTATTTTATTTTCCGTTTTACAAAACCCCCACTCAAGGTAAATAAAACAATTTTTTTTCTTTCCGATGTCATATTTGAGTCGGGATCGAGATTTCAAATTTACGAACTCGCACTTCCGGTGTAACGAGCAGAAGGATAAAACGTACGCTCAACAAGGACCTGGGGTCCCCCGCAAATAGTTCGTCATTTTGCGTAGTAATAAAACATTCTAGGAACTCTCCAGGCATTAAAGGCACAAAAGTAAATTCATCATAATCAACACGGAGACCTCAGGTCACCTTATATATTAATTGAATTTAATGATAGACAATTTTCTTTGTCTTACTCCAAAATAATCATATTTATAACTTTATAAAGATCAATTTTCTAATATATATATTAGCAGAAACGTGAAAGTAATAAAGGGTGACCAGAGGTAACCTCATATTTTACATCAATAGGGGGATCAAAGATCACCTTACATTGTATATCATTCAGTCATTAGGGGGACCAGAGGCCATCTTATATTTAACATCATTAGATAGACCAGTGGTCACCTTATATTGTACATCTTCAGAGGGATCATAGGTCACCTTACATTTCAAATCAATAGGGGTCCAAAGGTAATCTTTTATTGCACATAATAGGGGGGGCCTGAGGATACCTTATATCGTACATCATTTGGGGGACCAGAGGTCACCCTATTTCGTACGTCAGTAGGGGGACTACAGGTAACCTAATATTGTACTGTACAGCAGTAGAGGGACCAGAGGACACCTTATATTGTACATCAGTAGGGAGACCAGAGGACACCTTATATTATACATCAGTAGGGGAAACAGAGGGCACCTTACATTGTGCATCAGTAGGGGGTGGGGGCAGAGGACACCTTATACTATACATCAGTAGGGGGTGGGGGCCAGAGGACACCTTATATTGTACATAAGGAGGGGGGCAGAGGTCACCTTATATTGTACATCAGAAGGGGGACCAAAAGATACCTTATACTATACATTTGTAGGAGACCAGAGGACACCTTATATTGTACATAAGTAGGGGGACCGGAGGTAACCTTTATTGTACATAAGTAGGGGACCAGAGGACACATTATACTATACAACTGTAGGGGACCAGAGGACACCTTATATTGTACATCGGTAGGGGGACCAGGGGTCACCTTATATTGTACATCAGTAGGGGGACCAGAGGACACCTTATATTGTACATCAGTACGGGGACCAGAGGTTACCCGATATTTTACATTAGTACGGCGACTAGTGGACTTTTACGAGAAGCACTGACTTCTACAGTTGATGTTTACTTGGACATTTAAACTTGTATCATGTACGGAAGTACAGAATTGATAATGCATAAGAAAATCTTTCTTGTGGTCATCGGTATGGTGTTAGGGGCACTAACTTGTGAATTCCGGGAGCTGAGGGTAATGTCGTTGTCGTTTTCTTCAAGGACAACTTATATGTGCATTGAAAT
Organism: Saccostrea cuccullata; assembly: GCF_032062105.1. Lineage (NCBI taxonomy): Eukaryota > Metazoa > Mollusca > Bivalvia > Ostreida > Ostreidae > Saccostrea > Saccostrea cuccullata. The sequence goes on along the minus strand of NW_026928708.1, from coordinate 22,609 downwards.
AACCGTTATTTCCGTTTAATTAAATGTTGAGCTAAATATTTATATCGTTAAGGAGCTACCGTACATAGCCCTAGTGTAAAAGTAAGTGTCAACTGTAAAAGTCAGCGCTCCTCGTAAAAGTCCAGTGGTCACCTAATATTGTACTGTACATCAGTAGAGAGACCAGAGGTCACCTTATATTGAACATCAGTAGTAGGACCAGAGGTCATCGTATATTGTACATCAGCAGAAGAATCAGAGGTCACCTTATATTGTACGGGGACTAGTGGTCACCTTATATTGTACTGTACATCTGTAGCGGGACCAGAGGACACCTTATATTTTACTTAAATAATAGGACCAGAGGTCATCTTATATTGAACATTAGCAGAAAGACCTGAGGTCACCTCTTGTATATCAATAGGGGGACCAGAGGACACCTTATACTATACATCTCTAGGGGACCAGAGGACACCTTATATTGTACATAAGTAGGGGGACCGGAGGTAACCTTATATTGTACATAAGTAGGGGGACCAGAGGACACCTTATATTGTACATCAGTAGGGGGACCAGGGGTCACCTTATATTGTACATCAGTAGGGGGACCAGAGGACATCTTATATTGTACATCAATACGGGGACCAGAGGTCACCCGATATTTTACATTAGGACGGAGACTAGTGGTCACCTAGTATTGTACTGTACATCAGTAGAGGGACCAGAGGTCAAGTTATATTGTACACCAATACGGGGACCAGAGGACACCTTATACTATACATCAGTGAGGGACCAGAGGACACCTTATATTGTACATCAGTAGGGGAACAGAGGTCACTTTATATTGTAACTGAGTAGGGGGGACGAGAGGTCACCTTATATTTAACATCAAAAGGATTACCAGAGGTCACCTTATATTCTACAGCAGCAGGGGTACCAAGGGTCACCTTATATTGTACATCAGAAGGATGACCAGAGGTCACCTTATATTGTACGGGGACTAGTGGTCACCTAATATTGTACTGTACATCTGTAGCGAGATCAGAGAACACCTTATATTTAACATTAGAAGGGGGACTACAGGTCACCTTATATTGTACATCAGTAAGGGGATCAGAGGTCACTTTATATTGATCATCAGCAGTTGTACCAGGGGTCACCTTATATTGTACATCAGTAGGGTGACCAGAGGACACCTTACATTGTACATTTGAACGGGGACCAGAGGTCATCCGATATTTTGCATTAGTACGGAGACTAGTGGTCACATAATATTGTACTGTATATCAGTAGAGGGACCAGAGATGACCTTATATTGAGGATCAATAAGGGGACCAGAGGACACCTTATATTGTATATCAGTAGTAGGACCAGAGGTCATCTTATATTGTACATCAGCAGAGGGACTAGAGTTCACCTTATATTGTGCATAAGTAGAGGGACCAGAGGTCACCTAATATTGTACATAAGTAGGGGGACCAGAGGTCACCTTATATTTAACATCAGTAGGATGACCAAAGGTCACATCATATTTTACATCAGCAGGGGGACCAAGGGTCACCTTATATTGTACATAAGTAGGGGGACCGGAAGTCACCTTATATTGTACATCAGTAGGGGGACCAGTGGACACCTTATTTTGTACATCAGTACGGAGACTAGTAATCACCTAATATTGTGCTGTACATCAGTAGAGGGACCAGAGGTCACCTTATATTGTACACCAATAAGGGGACCAGAGGTCAACTTATACTATACATCAGTAGGGGGACTAAAGGTCACCTTAAATTGTACATTTTTAGGGGGACCAGAGGTCACCTTATATTGAACATCAGTAGGGGGACCAGATGTCACTTTATATTGTACATAAGTAGGGGGACCAGAGGTCACCTTATATTTAACATGAGAAGGATGACCAGAGGTTACCTTATATTGTACATCAGTAAGGGTATCAGAGGACACTTTATATTGTACATGTACATCAGCAGGGGGACCAGGGGTCACCTTATATTGTGAATCAGTATGACCAGAGGCCACCTTATATTGTACATCAGTAAGGGGATCAGAGGACACTTTATATTGTACATCAGCAGGGGGACCAGGGGTCACTTTATATTGTGAATCAGAAGGACCAGAGGTCACCTTATATTGTACATCAGTAAGGGGATCAAAGGACAATTTATGTTGTACATCATCAAAGGGACCAGGGGTCACCTTATATTGTGAATCAGTAGGACCAGAGGGCACCTTATATTGTACACCAGTAGGGGGACCAGAGGTCACCTCATATTGTTCATCAGTAGGGGACCTGTAAGGGGGGGCAGAGGTCACCTTATATTATACATCAGTAGGAGGACTACAGGTCACCTCATATTGTACATCACAAGGGGAAACAGATGTCACCTTATATTGTACATCAGTAAGGGGATCAGAGGCCACTTTATATTGCACATCAGTAGGGGGACCAGAGGTCACCGTATTTTGTACATCAGTAGGGGGACTAGAGGTCACCCCATATTGTACATCAGTAGGGGGATCAGAGGACACCTGATATTATACATCGGTAGGTCACCTCATACAAGGGTCGTTTAATAAATAATGTCTTCGATTCTCGGAAAGAAACAAAAGTCACTTTTCAATAATTTAGTTATAATGATTTAACCTAAAATTATCTTTTCATTAAAACTCATTTTCGGGTATGAACCTTTGTATACTGGATAATTGCAGATCCTATGATTTCCTGGACTTGTTTCTTTCTTCTGAAAGGCGTTTTCTCAAGTTTGGCAAATGGAACAAGTCAAAAGGCAAAAGATCTGGCGAATATTGTTAATGTGAATGAACATTAACTTTTGTTTATCCCCAAGACTCCTTTGCTCTTCATGGCTTTCGGGTTTGGACGCTGTCATGAAAACATCTAATGTTATGGATTCCTGATTCTCATTAACCTTTTGATTTTTTTTTGTGCAAAAAAATTGCTTTCTAGATTCCTCCAGAAATTAAACTGTATCCCCGAATACGAATTTGAACAATAAGACCACTAATATTTAAGAAAATTGCCTATAAATCTATCTTTGTGCTCTTGCAGTTCTCTGCTCTTCTCAGACCTTTGCTTTTTTTGTCAGGTACATCTTATTGTAAATTTGGTTTTGAGGGTTTTAAGCAATAGATTCAAGTTTCATTATATGTTTGAAATTCAAATAAACGTGGATAACTACAATTACTGATATTTTTAATAATTGTTCATATATTCTTATACGCAGTCGTTTTCACTCATTTTTTAAAGGGTTACATTTGAGTACTAAGCTTTTTTTTCTGTCAAAAGTTTTTAAAACAGTGTGAACTACTCCCGAAATGATGTCTAATTTGAAAGGGGGCGTATAAGGCGTGTACAATACACCGCTCTGAGACAAAATGTTTTTCAATTTTCAAAATTCACAAAAAAGCTATATTTTTCTAAACTCATGTTCTCAGTAATGTCATCTTCAAAATATTTTATTATTTTATTTTTCTGAACGACTTATCATTTGATAATATTTATTTCAAAGTTGACAGTTAAGCATATTTAGTGAAAAATGGGTTTAATAGAGCTATAAAAGAACGAATTTTGAACATGAATGGGTCAAGTCTCCATTCTTCGTGAACGCTTAAATGATGGAAATGTAAATAAGAAATCTATTTCATTCGTCCAAAAAATGGAATCTGGACCCATTCTATGTGAAAATCGAACTTTTCTGATAAATTTACACTTCAACAAACCCGTCCATCAATATTGCATATACCTCGTAGCGTAGTGGTTAAAGCGGTTGGTCTTGGACCAAACCTGCGTTATGGAGAGAGTTCGAATCATACATGAAGCTTTTTCTTTTCTTTTTTTGTTTTTTGTTTTCAAATGTCTTAAAAACATGAATAAAAAATAAATTATTCGTAAGTTATTAAAACAATGAAATACAGAATTTGATTTGTAAAAGGTGATATAAACCATAAATTTTTTTTAAAAAAATACTACTTTTCGAATTGAGAAATATCTATTTTCAGAGCGGAGGATTGTCCTCGCCTTGTACGCCATTATTCTTTGCTATGTGTCGTATAGTCAATCATACACCATCAGTGATTATTTGTTGAAATTTGGCAAACAGTACCTTATTTGTTTAATTTTTGTTTGCAAGTAGGGTATCTATTTTTGATGCCAATTATATATTTTTATCATTGAAATCCACCAGCTCAATTGTCTATAAAACAAACATTGATTGCAGTAAATTTTTACATATTTCAGTGAGTATTTCTTTGGGATTCTTAAGAAGTTTTACGGCAGCTTTAATGGACGGTTTAATTTCACTCTAGTTAAATGATTCTTTACAATTCATTTTTAATGCAGTGTCTCGAATACCCTTGTTTTCCAGCTTCTCACAATTAAACTATGTGATGAAAAGTAGTCACATCAATTGTTATAAATTCATTAAAGATGCAATAATGCGAAAAATTCAAGCTTAGTATTGTATGTCATACAGTTCAGGACATTAATAATTGAACAGCCCTCGTAATTTGTACATCAGTAGGGGGACAAGAGGTCACATTAAATTGTACATCATTAAAACTAATGATAACACTATTTTGAACGACAATGAAGAAACCGGAAGACACTTTATATTTTACATCAATAAGAAGACCAGAGGTCATCTTATATTGTAAGTCTACAGGGAGATCAGAAGACACCTAATATTTTACATAAATATTGAGACCAAAGGACTCCTTCTTTGGTCACCTGAATCAACGCATGTGACTTATTGCTATCGATTTTTTTTCTGGCGTCGTGCGCTGTGCATTGTGCGTTAATATTCGAACATTTTCAGCTTTTCTCTGTTATCCCTCAACCATTTACAACCAATTTTGGCATAAAGCGTCTATGGGTGAAGGGGAGATATTTTAATTTATGGTCCCTGCCCTCCACCCCCTAAGGCAAGAAAGTTTGGACGAAATTACTACAATTGATGAAATCTTTAAAAATCCTCTTTACTCATTAAGATCAAGCCGTCGAACTGTTGGCATAGTTATTATAAGCATTGACTCCATACCAAAATTGTGAAATATATTGCCCCAGGGTCAGGGGCCCTGGGGTTAGCACATGGCTATAAAAATTTATATTAATTCATGAAATGCATTTATTTTTTGAAAATATTTCCCTCTGCCCCTGGATATTAAACAAACTAACAACATTCAAAGTTGTGATGAGGAAGGGTGTTCTCTCCAAAGTTTTGAAATTCGTGACCCGAAGGTCAGGGGTTCCGGTGTTACGGTGGAGCTATATAAACTGTAAAGTTTAAATTCATTAAAGAGGCTGGGGGTGGCAGCCATTTTCAGACTATTTGGATCTCCTTTAAAAGAAGAGATCCATATAAAGATATACAAAAATGATCAAATTTTAAAAATAAAATGTATGAATTTTTTCTTTGCCAAATGATAGTTGACAGCTTATGATACCGTATCTAACAAAAAATAAGTTAAATCTGATGGTTAATTTGTGGTTAATTTGTTGACCCCCCAGCCTCCTTAATTCTTTAAAAAACCTTCCTCTCTGCTCCTGGATATTGATTAAACTAACTAGTTTATGATAAGCAAGGGAGCGTCTTCCAGAATTATAAATTTCAAGGCCCCTGGCTCATGAGTACCATGTAATTTGTAGACAGTGCTGCAATTGAATTAATGCTTTGAAATTTGTTCTTTGGTATAAACCAATTTTTTTTTATGAACAATAGTCCTTTTTTCAAAATTGTGAAATATATGACCTCAGGATGAGGGTTCTTGTGGTCAATGAGCACTACTAATTACTGCTAATTATTACCTATTATTTGAAATGAAAGTTTTAAAGTTTTACAAGATGTTCAGATGACCTATAAGATCCATAGGCCTCTTGTCGTGTTCTTAAGTGAACCTCTATCATCTCGTTAATATGCATTTTATTTGTAACCTCTGGTCCGCCCTTGTTTTCTTTTTAGGTGTCTGTTGGTTAAGACGGGTCTAGAATCGTTGATGCTTTATCTCTCTGCATTCATATATTTTTTTTATGTCTGATTTCTTTAAAAATGTACAACAAAGGGGACCACTGGTCTCCCTTTTTATGTACAATACAAGGTGACATCTGGTCCCCCTTGTGATGTAAAATATAGAGTGACCTAAGGTCCTCATAATGATCTACAACATAGGGTGACCTCTGACCAACTATTGATGTATAAGGTGACCTCCGTTTCCCCTTATGATGTACAATATAATCTGAAGTGTGCTCTTGTACAGTATAAGGTGACCTATGGTCCCCTTTCTGTTGTACAATATAAAGGTGTCCAATAGTCTCCATAATGAAATAACATATAAGGTGACCTTTGGTCAACTTATTGAGGTACAATATTAGTTTACCTCTGGTCCACCAAGTAACGAAAGTTAAAACTGAACTGAAGACTCTGTCCCCCTACTGAAGTACAATATAAGGTGACCTCTGGTACCCCTACTGTTATCTCCTACTGATGTACAATATAAGGTGTCCTTTCGTCCCCTTAATGTTGTACAATAGAAGATAACCCCTGGTCCCCCTGCTGATGTACAATATAAGGTGACCTCCGGTCCCCCTACTGATGTACAATATAAGGTGACCCCTAGTCCCCCTACGAATGTACGATATATGGTGTCCTCTGGTCCCCCTACTGATGTACAATGTAAGGTTACATCTTGTCCCCCTATTGATATACAATATGAGGTGACCTCTAGTCCCCCTGCTGATGTCCCCTAGTGATGTACAATATAAGGTGCCCTCTGGTCCCCCTATTGATCTAAAGTGTAATATAAGGTGTCCTCTAGTCCCCTACTGATGTTCAATATAAGGTGACCACATGTCCCCCTACTGATGCACTATATAAGGTGACCTCTGGTCCCCCTAGTGATGTACATAAAAGGTGTCCTATGGTCCCACTACTGATGTACAATATAAGGTGACCACTGGTCACCCTTCTGGTATACAAAATAAGATGACCCCTGGCCCCCCTACTGATGTATTATAAGGTGTCCTCTGGTCCCTCTATTGATGTCTCCAACTTATGTACAATATAAGATGTGCCCTGGTCACCCTGCTGTTGTACAATATAAGGTGTCCTATGGTCCCCCTACTGATATACAGTATAAGATGACCCCTGGTCCCCCTGCTGATGTATAATATATGGTGTCCTCTGGTCCCCCTACTGATGTAAAATACAAGGTGACCTCTGGTCCCCTTGCTGATGTATAATATAAGTTGTCCTCTGGTCCGCCTACTGGTGTACAAAATAAGGTGACCCCTGGTCCCCCTACTAATGTACAATATAAGATGACCCCTGGTCTCCCTACTGGTGTACAATATAAGATGCCCCCTGGTTCCACAACTGATGTACAATATAAGGTGTCCTTTGGACCCCCTACTGATGTACAATATAAGGTGAACCCTGGTCCCAATACTGATGTACAATATAAGGTGCCCTCTGGTCCCCCTACTGATGTACAATATAAGATGACCCCTTGTCCCCCTATTAATGTACAATATAAGGTGCCCTCTGGTCCCCCTACTGATGTACAATACAGGTTTACCTCTGGTCCCCCTATTGATGTAAAGTGTAATATTAAGTGTCCTCTGATCACCTACTGATGTTCAATATAAGGTAACCACAGGTCCCCTACTGATGTACAATATAAAGTGACCTCTGGTCCCCCTACTGATGTCCCCCTACTGATGTACAATATAAGGTGTCCTCTAGTCCCCCTACTGATGTACAATATAAGGTGACCTCTGGTCCCTCTACTGATGTACCATATAAGGTGACCTCTAGTCCCCCTACTGATTTACAATATAAGGTAACCCCTAGTCCCCCTACCAATGTACGATATATGGTGTCCTCTAGTCCCCCTACTGATGCACTATATAAGGTGACCTCTAGTCCCCCTACTGATGTCCCCTACTGATGTACAAATAAGACGATTACTGGTCTCCCTACTGATTTAGAGTATAAGATAACTTTTGTTCCCCCTTCTTATGTAAAGTGCATTATAAGGTTTCCTCTGGTCCTACTGTTATTCAATTTAAGGTGACCTCTGGTCCCCCTTCTTATGTACAATATAAGGTGATCCCCGGTCCCCCTACTGATGTACAATATAAAGTATCTTATGGTCCCTCTACTGATATACAATATAAGGTTACCACTGGTCCCCCTACTGATGTACAAAATAAGGTGACTTCTGGTCCCCCATATGGTGTAGAACAGAAGATTACATCTGGTCTTCCTTTTGATGTACAATATAGGATGACCTATGGTCGCCCTAAAGATGTACGATATAAAGGTACCTCTGGTCTTATTAACTTTTTATTACCTCTGGTATTCGCATGAAGATTATTGGAACAAGCGGATGTCTTATAATGTACATCATTAAGGATTCCATACTTCACAAATTGTAGTATATGAATGAGACAAAGGTAATCTTATATTGTACATTATTACGATGTTATTGAAAGTTGTAAGTAGGCAATAATTTAAAATCAGGGTATGTGTAGAATTATTTTTCAAATCCTCTCAAAAAAAGAATTGCAACCCTAATTTTTTGACCTGGGAAAAAGTGCACAATTTCTCCGAATTCTCTAAATGTACATGTATGTAATTGGAATTTGGAGGATTAGTCAACTTGCTTGTCTTCAAATACAGTATATATATGTATCCCAAAGTTGAATAACGATTGATGCATTTTTTAAATTTTATTTCCCTTTGTTAATGTAGTTTTGATGGGTTTATGAATTTGATGTGTTAATTCCAGGGAAAGGGGAGGAGAACTCCATGCAGCCCCAAACTTTGCAATACAGGGTGTACATCGTCTTTGTAAGATAAATAAAAATCAGTGATTTCCGGCAAAGAATGTTAAAGTGATGAGGTCGCCTATTTAAGCATGACCTCATAAGGAAGACAAAAGAGACATTAAATGATTTATTAATAAATAATTATTCCATTATGTTAAAGGATTGGTGAAAAGTCCGAGCGAAATGAAAAGGGGGCTGTAGGGGGCAAAATCTTCATCCCCCCTGCTTGTTAGAGATCTGCGAATGCAGAGACTGGACGTACGTCGTTTACTCTGAGTCGCTTACTATTAGTAAGGAGATCAGCGGTAAGGCACTGTGTTATATAGATACTATAACCTTAATTGGAATAATAAAATCATAGGGGAGACCACAGGTCACCCAATATAATCCATAAATGTTAACTCTAATATATCATATATCTTATAACATTGCAGTATAATGTTGCTCAGCAACCCCCTCCCCCTCTTTGTTTTCTAATACCCATCACAGATGGTTATTCCCTTGACAAAAATAAATTTTCTGTTTGTTTTTTTTTTTACACTGAAAAGGCTTCACAGTATTACAATTTATTCTATTTTCACTTTACGTATGCAACGCACTACATTTTGTAGCGGAGTAAACAGACCCGATAGACGTGAACTGAGCGGGGGACCTAAGGTCCTAGTTCAGCGTATGTTTTATCCTTCTGCGTGTAACGACGAAAAGTGACTCCCGTAGAATATTGACCGAGGGTCATTTTTCTACGTAGAAATTTGACCCCCTGGTCAATATTCTACGTAGAAAAATGACCCTCTTTTCTGTAGAAATTATGGCCTTGGGGTCTTTTTTCTCTGTGTGCATAGTAGAAAAATGACCCCGTAGAATAATGACCCCTTGTCATTTTTTTTAACAAAAACATTCGTTTTGGTAGGAATATTTTTGTTAGGCGAATGTATACGGGTAATATCAAGCAACCTTTTGCTTTGAAGTGTTAATTTCTGAAAGCTTTTAAGTTTAAATAACGAAATCAAAGCTATACAATACCTTATATTAATAATACAAACCGTTTTATCCCCACTAAAGGAAAACAATATCAAATATTTACATTCGCTGTGTTTTTCTACTATAAGCCAAAGTTCTGTTAAATTGATCTTAAAGACATTTTGGTGTATACTCACGCGTAGAAATATACACGGAGAAACGTTTAGTTAAATCTTATAATTATATTTGGTTTTCTATTAATAAAGTTTTAAACTTCTTATAAAAAATAGGGATGATTTAATTTGTAAAAATAAGTTCGAAATTATCTGACCTATGACACAAAGGAAAGAAAGAGTGGTTACTGGTTAGCTCAAAACCTGTAAAATGTCTTGTCGTTTGCGAGTGTCAACAAAACCTAAACAAAATGGGGGTTATATAGCATAAAACAAGATTAAAAAAAAAAAATTGCTCGTCTTCCCCATTCTACATGTACTTAATACATGTGATGACTTTAGGAGTTTTTTTTTACCAAAAGAAAAAAAAAACAAATGTTGGATTATGAAAAAGTTGTTACTTTACATATTATACTTATGCCCCCGTTTAAACGAAGTCTCGGGGGTATATGGTTTGTTTTACCTGTCCGTCCGTCTGTCTGTTTGTCTATTCGTCCGCAAAAACTTGAACCTTGCCCATAACTTAAGATCGGGACTATGGCTTTCATATTTTATGTGGTTTTTTTTTGTGACAATACTTTTTTTGGTGCACAACCAATTTTGACCTTTTGACCTTGGAGTTTTACACACCTTTACACAAAAATTGCAAACTTTTACTTTGGCATTAACTTTTGGACGGTATATGCTAGGACTTTAGATATCGAAGTAATGGCATGATAGACTAGAGTTTATTTGTATTTGCATAGTGTCTTAAATCTCAGAAGAAAGGGGATTTACAGCAACCATTTGTCAGGTGTCTGTGGGCTAAAAAGTGTTGGAAAGAAAAGTTTTTTTGACTCTGAAGATTGAAATATTATTCACTCAGATGTAAATATTTTTGCCAGTTTTGGGGTTTTTTTTTTAAATATCATAAGAACGTTCTCGATGTGTATGGTATTCCCCGCATATACAGGAAAAAGTATAGTGCCTTATAGTACCTTATATAAGATAGTTAAACAGTATGTATTTAAAAACAGAATGCATATAGATGTACGAGGGTTGTCCCTTTAAATCGTGGACAAGTTGTCTAGTTTGAAAAATAATCATCACTGCGTTCTGAAATTTTCACTATTCTTTAGTACATATATTATAAATATACAGAGCAAATTTCAAATAGATATATGCATAAATAAACAAATTATTAGATGTTATGTTATGTATTGTATCGTCCTAAGGCGCACGGATGATAACGTCAAACAGCGTCACGTTTCATCTTTGCTAAAAATAAGTTGGATAAGTCCCATTTAAATTTAAATATTCCATTGATTCACATACGTGAGTGTCTATAACCAGATAAGGAACCTGTCTGGCACACACATGCAATCTTTTGAAAATTTATTAGCAAGTTTTGGACAGTATTCTCACCAGCATTCAAATAACAAAGAATCTCATATAAACGGTCGACAATGACTGCGTCTTTTGCTATTGCAATAGCAGTTTGTCCGTATATTTTGTACTACCTGGGGACTCAATCAAAAAGAATTCGCTAAGAAAACTTCAATTTCATTTATATACTAAAGATCTGGTGATTTTTGTCATATTTTCTTTCTTCTCTATTAATTTAAAGTCTCTTAAGGTGTCATTACAACATCCAGATCTAACTGAAGTGCCCTCCAGTGCGCCGTAACGTCATCAAAAATCACGATTTTTTTGTTTATTGTGTTTACCACTTTCCAATTTCGAATGCTCGGGAAACTGCCAAAAATTCACCAAATGCCTTGAAATTTTTTATAAAGACGACAAAGTTGAATAAGGAATCGAATTATGATACTTTTCATCCCAATTTTATGTATTGAAAACTTTTATTACGAATTAATTCTTGTGTATTCTCTGATATAACCTTGTTATTTTTGCCATGCGCCATAGGACCGTACCCTGTGCACATTCAAGAATAATAAAATCTTTATTTTTGTCTATATATTATCAGAAATATAATGATGCACTTAAATATGATGAATTAACATTTACTGAAAATTTCAGCTTAGTGCGCCCATTACTTTTCGAGAAAAACGCTTTGTCCACGATTTTACGGGACAACCCTCGTATATGTAAGTTTAAAAGTAAAAGCTAAGGGAATGGAATTCATATTGTTAAATCACGTTGCTTTTCCTGCTTCTAGGCTATGTTTTTTGATTTGTAAAATTTTTCAAAGTTTATGGTTATCAGAAACTTATCATACCATTTTCGGAACAAAACCTCTGATGATAAAAAAAAACCACCCAAAAATCTAATCATAAATTTATGCTCCTCAGTGAAGAAGGATATGAAGATCATAAACAGTATTTAATATCAAAGTCCATAAAACAATACAAAATAGGAGCAGACCAAACACACCTCCTAAACATCAGAGGCCGGATCAGGTGCCATGGAGGAGTGCGTATCCCCTGCCGACCGGTCACATCCGCCGTGTGCTCCTTGTCATGGTGGGGAAATAACGGAAAAATCTGTCGTCAATTCAGTGCATAAATAATGGACTAACAATTAATATGAAAAACGTCAGTTAGTATTTCACTCAATGAAAAATTATACTTGCTTACAAGGTCATTGTATCGACCATAGGACTTACGAACTGATGACTTTAAACGAGACTGCTGATATTCTTGTTTCATCAACTTGTTTATCAATAATTTACCTCGTTTTATAAATTGTTCATACGTAGAGCATGTTCTTGCGTATCGAATCAACTGAGATTTAAAAACTCGGTATGCAGGTGATGAAGGTGCATATTGCTGCATAAGTAGGGGAAGTTGATGGAAGAAAAGTTAAAGTCATCACGTTTATCAGATGGCTTGATTGTTAAATTGCCATTGACGTCTTTTTCAAGTAAAATATCCAAGTATGAAACAGCTGTGTCAGACTCTGTAGTATCTTTTATCTCAAACTAAACAGGATATATCTTATCGACGTAGGAATGGAAATTGCCATAGTTAATTGACAATATGTCGCCGGTATATCTAAATGTTGAGTTGAAGGCCACAGCAAGTGTTTTCTTCTTTTCACGTATAAGATAAATTCTGCTTCATATGAATACAAAAATAGGTCTGCTTAGAACGGAGCGCAATTGGTACCCATGGGAATTCCAATAAATTGTTAGAAGACCTGTTCTCCAAAAACCACAAAGATATTGTCAATCAGAAACTTAAGCATCTTTTTGATGTCAATTTCAGAGGACTTATGTGTGCAATCAGAATGTGTTTTAACAAAATAATTTTGCAAATGACCAATGACCAGGTAAGTAAATTTATAAGTTCCATTTTTATTGAAAAAGCAGCTGTCAATGATATCAAAAAGCCTGGACTTTAATTCATCACGGGGTATGGTTGTGTATAAACTTGAAAAGTCGTAAGTTGTTAAGCTGTTGGTTTGGAAAAATCTTGTAATTTCAAATTGTCCAAAAGTTCTTTGGACTTTTTGAGTAAGTTCTTTGGAATTTTTGAGTATTCACTGATTCAAAACTACTTTTTGAATATATTGTTGTACAGAACTCTTGAAGTTTTTCATTGGGTTTCTGCAAGCCAAAAATAAATCCATACCAGATACATTGATTGTGATGCTACTATTAAGATATGCAATCAAATATCGGAATTTGATTTGAATTTCGGAAAGGATTAAAGTACATAAAAAAATCCCCCTACTTACATTTAAAAATTTGAAAAAATATGGAGAGACACAGATATAAGGTTTTATAGTATAAGAAAACAGGGGGTCAAATTTCTATGGGGGTCATTTTTCAACGTGTGTGGAGTCGTAGAATTAATGGTCTGGAATGTTTTTCTACAGTCGAAAAATGACCCTACTTGTCGTAGAATATTGACCAGGGGGTCATTTTTCTACGTAGAAAAATGACCCCCTGGTCAATATTCTACGGAGGTCACTTTTCGTCGTTACACCAGATTTAAGATGAAACGGCGGGTAAATAAAGCTAGACCTGAGATGATAGTTTGGTTTAGTGTAAAATTCATCGATACGAGTTTCATTCTAAACGTTTCACCCGTTCAAAGGACAAATAAAATGCTGACGACTTTGATGCACAATGACATGCTGGTGAGATAATTATTTATTCGTTTCAAAAGTATCTGTCTGTAAATCATTTTCCTCCCCACGGTTTTAAACTGCCCGTGGTAGCTATTGCATATTGCCAGCGACATTGTTTAGGTCTCTGTTATAGCTTACAGTCTAAGCATCATTCTTCCGAAAAGGGTTGCTTATGCATCAGATGTAATGAATAAAACTATGGGAGAAGTTAAGTCCATTTGAGGAAGAAATAAACAATAACCTGGAGAAATAAAAAAAAATCAACTATTAACATGATTAAAAGGCAAGAATATACAAATATACAGGCATGTAGTATCATTTGTATCAGCCAGAAAAATTATTTTACACTTAATTGAAAAAATGTTCACCCTACTCCCCAATACTCCCTGTCTGTTTTATGATAGGAATTATAATTTTAGACATCAAGTAAATTTTAAAACAATGTCTACACATTCACCTAACACATATTTAAAAAATGAAGATATATTTAAAGACTTTTAAAGAATTGATTTTTAAAAATATATTTTGACCAACATCACAAATTCATATAACTGGCCCAAACTGGCAGATGATTAAATAAGCAATTAAATGTTCTACTTTCCTATTTGTAAGCATTATGTGTCCAGTGGTAAGGAGCCTATTAGAATAGCATAAAAAAGAATGTACAAATGTCAATAATTGATTTATCAAAAAAAAATTTATTTCCTTCTCCTTCGGGACTTTTTTATTCTCATGTTCATAATTAAACCTAAACATCAAAAAAAAAATCTGGCCAATGAAGAAAGGGGCCTCTTTCAAAATAGATAATTTCAGGGCCGCTTGGTCAGGGGTACCAGGGGGGTAATAAAAATAAATCAATGCTTTGAAATCTGCTCTTTGATAAGCAATGGTGCCTCCTTCAAAATTTGTGAATTTCATGGCTTTTGGATTAAAAGACGAGCCAAATACAATCGCTAGAAAGTTGTTACATGATACTCAGGTGACCTATAAGGCCCGTGAGCCTCTTGTTTAATATTCCAGCATCATCTTGGGTCGGTAAAAATTTGTGTATTATAAATATGAAACACCAAACCACCTCACCCATTTAGAATAGATACTGCTTTTCTGGTTTTTTAATGCTTTCAGATGAAGACTTTTAATGAATATCAAGCTCAACATGGCAGGACTTAAGAGATGAAACTAGGACCTAAGGGAATAGCCAAGGTGATTGAAGTACAACTATCTCTATGGACTCACAGCATCCTGGACTTTCAAGACATTTAATGTGAAAGTGATGTGAGGAACAGCCATTATTATGGAAGTAATTCATTCCAAGAACAAGTCATTCGCCATTTCCAGGGGTCAATATTTTTCCTCAAACTGCAAACATTAAACAATAATGTGGATTTATAGAATCTGGTACGGCTGTCCGTTTCTTTCCAGCTGAGATGTGCGTAAACGAGCGGCACTATGTAACTATCCTATATGCAGTCATGTAATTCAAAGTTGAAAAGTAAACTTTGGATTTAGATATACATAACTTAGTTCTTGACCTCTGCACCTCCCAAGGTCAAGGCTTTTACCACTTTCTGATATGGTGTTTGTGAACTTTGAACTTTGAACCTGAGTTTGAATGTTTGATATGTAATATTTGCTTTGTTGTGTTGCCAGAGACACCAATAGCTTTTCATAATTTGTGTCTCTGGATAAACAGCCGTGCCCAATTTTCGCCACAATAAAATTTATTAAATACATACTTGATGTTTTTTATATGCACTTATCTGAGATAATTGACTTCGGTAGACACATGTGTAGCAGGAAAAGAGATCACGACGTTATGTGAGACGTAAATCACGCTGGGTTTTGTGCACCGATGTAAATTTACATGCTTTCTTTATTTTTCGTATTTGCATGATTTTCACTTTGTGACTTGTTTAATTTTCCAAACTTGAAAAAAAACACCTTTCAGAAAGAAGAAACAAGTCCAGGAAGTCATAGGATCTGCAATATTCCAGTATACGAAGGACCATACTCAAAAATGTGTTCTAAAATTAATAAGAAATTTGATAAAAATGTAATGAACATGTGTTTTAATTAAAAGATAATATTTAAGTGAAATCATTAAGGGTAAATCATTGAAAAGCTTTATTTGTTTCTTTCCGAGCACCGAGGACATTTTTTATTGAACAGCCTTCATTCATGCATGTTGATATTGTTAATAAAAGAAAATTCAAGTGTCAATTATGAAGTACTTGTATATGTATGTACCATCAGAATGTAAAAACAAAATAATGTTGCAATTGACCAATGACAAAAAGTAAATTAACGAGTTCCATTTTTATCGAAAAAAAAGCTGTTTACAATGTCTAAAAATCTGAATACATTCTTTTAGTTTATTTGATAAGAATAGTTGTAAATAGTTAAGCGCAATGGTACCTACAATGATAGAATGATTTTTTTTTTCTTATTTAAGATTTTTCCACCCTCACAAATTTGATGGTTCAGAGTACAAAAACTGCATTTATTTTCATTTATTATGGTTTGAATTTACCAATTATTGCAAAAAATTTATAGGTCGCCATATTATTTAAGACGGGGGACATAAATAAACAAAAGTTTCTGTCAACATGAAAAAACCGTAATTTTTTTTTAAAAAGTATTGTAAATGTTATGTAAAAACTGGTTCAAATGCACAATTCTGATACTAAGAGTTCCAATATACCTGCTACTTGTAAGATTATTGTAAAATGTGAATATCAGGGACGCCTTTTTACATTTAAAGTGCAATGTTTGAAGATATCTGAGAAAAAGTTATTCCCCTAGTCAATTTTTTTCAAAGATTAAATAATTGATTAAATAACGAAAATATACATGTTTTAAGTTCCATTTCTTTACAACATTTATCATAATACCTATTGAAAAGCATTCTTTCAAAAACCATGTTCTATTGGGTATGAAATTAAATTGCAATTGATTACGGTTTTTGCAAAAACCTATGACATCATAGGAGGATGGAAATAACATATTATCAGTAACGTTTTTTTTTTGTTCATAGTTTGTCGAACGTCTCCTGTTCATGTTTAACATTTTCAATTTCTGAATGGAATTGTGAAATTTGCCTTAAAAGCATCCCCGGATTAGAGATATTCAGTACCTTAAAATGAAAGATCATATCCCTTCTTACAAAGAAATATATAAGGTGCATTTATTTTAAAGTTTTAGAAAACACACGATATGAAAAGTTGAAAAGATTTAGTAAGCCTTCTGACACACTAACTAGTATAAGTTCAGATTTGTTCCAGTCATGGACCCCAAGAGTATCCAGGATGTGGCCAAAAAAGATCCAAGTCTTCGTTTCAGTGTGAAGGGAACACACCTTTTGTTAAACAAAAAATATGCATTATGCAAACTTTCTCATTTCGAGCAGATACAGATCTAAATTTGTTCTCATTATCCCCCGCCTGGTTCAAATGAAGTCTTACACTGCAGGATGAACAAATGAACAACTTATATTGGAATTTATATTATTATATTATATTTTATAATTTATAATTATAATTAATTTATTTAATTATTTAGTTAATTTTTTTCACGAACAAAACGAGGTCATGAGAACTGCCTTTGAATTTGGAAAAATCTACAGATAGTGCTGATTCAAGATTTCTAATCAGCTTCTGGTTAGAATAGGGCCAAAATAAATGGTCGGAATTTTATATTGGAAATGTCGGGAGAAATATTACAAAATATAACATTTTTGAAGAAGTTTCCCCATTATATCACGAATATAATATTTTTATCCATATGCCCTGAAAAACTGCCTAATCACACCGGATACAGTTATGTTCCACCGGAAACAGTTATGTTGCCCTCCTGAACACAGTTATGTTCCCTCGCGTGCAATCATTCTGCATATTAATTACGTCGGGTTCGAAATTCACAGAGGCAGTTGCTAAGCAAACGTAAACAGTTCCGCGAAAGTTAAAAAGTCGAGACAACGTCTGCGATTTGTTTATTGGAATTCAGAGGAATATTAATTAGATAACATTTAATCGATGAGAAAAATTCTTAAAATACAACAAAGGTTATCAACGCAAGTGTGACCAGCTGAAAACATTCTGCCATGAAACCGGATGAGATATTTTGGAATTATACTCAACGTACATATAATTATATGTATGTACATAGCGTTCAATAAATATGTACGATGATCAATTTGGGTTCAATGCTTAAAAATGTTATATAACATATATTACATGACTTAATTCTCGGGCAGCAATACCAGAATATTTGCCCCCCGGTGACAGGAAAGCCCTGGAGTGTTATGTCGCCCGATGCCGCGGCAGCGGGCGACATAACACTCCAGGGCTTTCCTGTCACCGAGGGGCTAATATTCTGGTATGCTGCCCTCGAAGCCATTTAATATATGTATAACATTCTTCTGTAAAACAGGAGAATTATGATAAATAACGAGCAAAATATGCATGTTTAAGTGGTAGGGGATAAAAATTTACATACAAATGTATCATGGATTATTAAAACATTTGAATATAGTTTCTTAAGAACAGGGAATCTAATCTTGATGATATTCTAAATATTAGACCAAGCTTAGGTTATGTAGATACAAATTTTGTCAAATTGTGCCCCAAGGAAGGGAGGATGTAGAAATGGGTCAAGATATGAGCTCGACATTTAACATAGGAAAATATTGAATTGATGATTAATGATTTGATAATGCAAGAATTCACAGAGAGAGTTAATTTATGTTACATCAAGTAATGTCCACGTAAGAAGTAGTCTCGACAGAGGGATAAAGTTTAGATGGGAATGAAAAGATAAAAAAAAAACCCCTAGGGTTAGGCCATTATTGAAATTGGGGGACACGTTTTCTATAGGTACTTTTCATTCCCCTATTTTTGCAACGTTTTTCCGACATTTTAAAATTTCATTTCCGACAATTTATCCTTTCATTTCCGACATTTTTTCCCCCCGGAATTTCGCAGGGTTACTCTACGGAAACCATGCTATATGCGTATGTGATGACTCCAGTCTTCGAAACATTCTTCTGTTTACAGAGAATTCTCTCAACAACAATGGCTTTTTCCCTATATGGGTTCTGTTTGCATTATGATTTCCATCCTTACATATCTCATTTCAAACTTAAACTTGAGGAAAAGTTCATGATCTCTCGGCTTAAATGGGAAGAGTTTTTCGTTGGAATAAAGCAATATTTAAGAAGACAAAAAGACAGTATGATTTAAGCGACTAAGGTGAGCTTTGTATGCTTTGTTTATAAGCTCTCTATTTGTAAAAAGCTAAAATATGTATCAAACTATAAGTATTACCATTCTGATTTTTGGAAAATTACGGTCTTCAATCCTTAATAGGAACAAATTCAATGAAACTGAAAACATAACAGATATGTAGGAATTGAATACTCTGTTTATTTAGACATACTTCCCATTTATTACTATAAGTATGTATCGTGGGATGTGTCCTAATTCATGACCTTGAATTGTGGTAAAAGTTATCTACCCTTTTTTAATTAATAAAAAAATCAATTAAAAAAATTTAGCCGGTAAAAATCTGTTTTCAATTGTCATTCTATTTTTAATGTACCAATGCATCTTTCCACCGCAGGATTTATTGATATTCACATTATTTGAATTTTTGATTGAAAAAAAAAACGCTTTTCCCCATAGACTTCAATGCAATCATTGTTAATTAAAGACTGCTTAATTAATGAAATTTTTGAAAATTTCTCGCTGTCAATTCTTTTCCAATATAAAATGCTTTAATATAATATTAGAGTATTGTGTACTTGACGGACATTTAAGGGTAGAGAATTTGGTCCCATTAGGGTACATTAGGGTACATTAAATGCTGTTATAGATAATTGCAAAAAGTACAAAAGAAACCAACCTGAAAGTTTATCCCAATGCATAATTAATTTTTTTGTTAGTATTAAGAGGCAAACGTACTGAAAGATTTGTGCTGACCATCCCAAAATTCCTGTTCTGCAGCTAATAATTATAAGGTTAAAGAAAAGGTGCTGACAGATGCAAAATGTATGTAAACTGGACCCCAAAGTTAGAAAAAGCTTCAGCAAAAATGAAAAAAAAAATGTAAAGAAAAAAATCTTGGAACTGATATACAAGTTACAAGTTTGTATGATCAACTGAGGATTATTATAACGAAAATACATTTTAAGAACATTCGAAAAACAACATATATTTAAATTTCATCAACAGGTTTATTTGGACATTGATAGATAATTTTAATTGAAGATTGATAGCAATAATTGTGCACAAAGGTACTCTCTATTTCTAAAGTTCTAAAAATAAATCAAATCTTCCTTCTTTCAAACATTAAATAAAGTATGTTTTGAGTACAAAATGCGGAAATACACAGAATAACGTTTTCTGTTCTTGTTTTTAAAATGTATTTGAAAACATGGTTTTTGAAAGAACGTAACTATGAAATAATGTTTACAGATTATTAAAATGTTTTTAACGATGGATTGATAATGAATTTCTTTTATGTCTTCCGGTGTAATTTTACAGTTTACTGAAGCTAGGTTTTTGCTGATACACATTACAATTAATAGCAAATATCATATCCATATAAAAGTAACATTAACACCAGGTATGATGGCTGGAGTTGTCAATTATTATACATGTATATATGACGACAGAAAATTAAAAGATAAATCAGATAAAGGGGAGATCACTCTTACACAATACATCACTGAGACACCAATGGCGTTTCATAATTTGTGTCTCTGGATAAACAGCCGTGCCCAATTTTCGCCACAATAAAATTTATTAAATACATATTTGATGTTTTTTATATGCACTTATCTGAGATAATATTCAAAGCTAATTCATTCTGAATTAGCTGTTTTTATCGAAGGAAGAGCCTAAATGCTTTACATAAATCTCAGAACTTATTCCTAGTGATTATCGTTCTTGTCAAATATTTTAGTTGATTAGTCCCCCTTTCAATAAAAACACCTGAGGGCGCTTTGGTTGCAACTTCCTTTTTCAATATTCCAACATCATCTTGGGTCGGTAAGAATTTTCCAGCTTGTTATTGTGTATTATAAATTTGAAACACCCACCCACCTCACCCATTTAGAATAGATACTGCTTTTCTGGATTTTTAATGCTTTCAGAGGAAGACTTTTAGTAAATATCAAGCTTTTGTGTAAATACAAAACATTATTTGATCTTTCCAAATATATCAAATTACATTTAGAATATTGAAATTAACAATCGAATATCCAAAAAATAACAAAGAGCAAAAAAGGTGGCAGACAAAAACTGCCAAAGTACAAGCATGTAATATTTGTACCCACTGCAACGAATTTCTTTTATAAATTGCAATAGTATCAAAAATACGTATAAATGTGAATTAAAGAAAAAAGTACTTTATTTGTAAAATACTAATAGTATATATCTAGATATATGTGCGTTACATGTGCAGATACTCTTTACTAATGAATTAACTAAATATCTAAAATGATTACTATCAAGCTTATTTGAAAAAAAAAATCTTTAAATCATAATTTTTCTTACAAATAAAAAACCCCCAAAGAAGCATCAGTACATTATAACAGAGACAATAAAATTAAATGAACGAACCAAACAGTGAACAAGAAAACATTATGCATTTTACATCAATTCTAAAATGAAAAGTTATGCAAAGACCAGTGTCAGTATTTGAAAAAGGAATATTGAATTATTATAAAAAGAGAAGGAAACTGAAATGGCTAGTTCCTGTTATTGAAATCAACGCTCTTTCATGAGAGTGTATCATAAATTCCGATCCGCCCCGACTAGTTTATTTTTTCTGCTTATCACATGATTTAAAATTTATTTTCCTTAATTCCGATAAGTGCATTATGCAAAATAGTACGCATATTTGTAGGACTAGGAAACAAGTTTGAAGAATATAAGGATTTCTTCGATGGCAGAAATAATACAAAAAATATTTTTCGTGACAGGTAAGAATATATATTATTGTTGTCTAATAAAATCATTCATATTTTCGAGGAAAAGAAATAAATGAACATGTAATTATGTGTCTTTGAAATTGAAAATAAAATAAGATACATGAAGTGCAATGTTTTACAAACATGCTTATAATCTGATAATGTCATATGGAATTGATGAGTGTTCACTATCTAGTAGTGTACTGTGAGTCTATTTTGAGATTATTGTGGTTTATATACTTTACCAAAATATGGCTGGAGTGTGAAAAATATGTTTCATTAGAAAAAAAATGAGAGGAACACAAACAACATCAAACTTCAAAAATCAGGATCCGAGTTAAATTCAATATACATGTATACATCATACATGTATATACACAGTATTTACCAAAAGCTTTTTCAGTTTTATGTCTGGAGTTTACTAAATGTTCGAAGTCCTCAACTTGGAAGGGTTCAATGGCAGTGTGTGAAATCTATGAGCAGCGCCCCTTAACTGAAAGAGACGATCTTCAAAATGACACCTGGGTGGGGAAAGCCAAATTTGTATTGAGCGGCGGTAAACAGTATTTTATATAAAACCACATATACGACAAA
>NW_026928707.1:0-36421 GCF_032062105.1 Saccostrea cuccullata | reverse complement strand
TCTGTTTTTCATGTACACAAATCTTATTTGTGGTTGCCTTGAAATATAAATTTTTTGAGTCATTAGTACATGATTATTACTCTTTTTGAGGTCAATATGATAATTTATACACCTGAGGAAAACAAAATTTTTGCAATGAGTGTTTTTCAGAAAAAGAGGAGAAGAAGCCTGAGTTCCTGACAGCTAACTTCAAGCTAAAAGGGGGACGACTGAAGGAGCCCTCAACCCAGCAAAAAACAATAAATAGGTCAGTTATTTTGGTGTTTAAATTTTAAGTTTTTTTGAAGTTAGTACAGGCACATATAAAAATTTTCATGTCCCATTGACTCTAGCAATAAAATAATTGATGAGATTTTTAATGGGGTATTTAATTTTTTTTAAAAATAAAATTTCAATGTACATTATACCCTGCTTTTGTTTAACTGAATACATTTCTTTTATTATTTTTTGTTTGAATTTATGTCATTTTTTCGATTACAGAAAGGTTCCTTTCAATGCAGCAGTGTATGACTACTGTATGGGGGGAAAATTCGCGGTGTTAATTTCGATTTCAGGTGATAAAATCCGTGAATTCAAAAAACGTGAATAATTTTTCAATAATCTCCATGTTTTATTTGGAAATTTGAGAATATACTCGATAGGTTAAATACATGTACATGTACCACAGTACATGGTCATTTCAGTAATTACGAGTAGTGGTTGTCATTAATCATTTTAATTAGCACGTTTACATCAACAGATAATAACCTGTATTTGATAAAAGGCTTTTTAATAGCCAACGTCTTTTTCATCAATCAAAACACGTGGGTCATAAGTTTTGATTACCCTTGCGTAACTAGTGTTACCACGCACGGTGTATTTGTTACCTGCATTATCATGTATATTATTTTTTTTCGACATTTTGATTCAAAAAATATTCAAATAACTATCGAATTTCTAAGATTTGGAAGGACATTATTTCGTCGACCTACGTAACACTTTTATTACCGTCCAGTGTTTGTTTTTGCCGCGTTGTTTTGAAGATTTTGGGATGAACTGCACTCATTGAATAGTACAGAAGTCATTTGACGTTGTAGTCAAGGATTTTTGATAACTGCACCTGATTTAATTAATCGTTTTATTACGTCTATTTTGTATTAACCTACCATATTGTTCCTGAAATAAAGACATAACGCTGATAAATGTCGTTTACATCTTATTCTAAAAGATAAAATTCCGCGAATTCAAGAAACCGCGATCGTGTCCGAAGAGAAAAAACCGTAAAAATTATAACCCGTGAAATTAATCCCCTATACAGTATATAAAATATACATGGAAACACTAAGATAAAAGAACAGTTGATTAATGAAACAAATAAATATTTTGGTTCAATATTTTAAAAGTAAACTGTTGAATACTTAATATTGCTTGGTACTTTTTTTTTTTAAATTCCACTATTTAATATTTATATTTTTTTTACCTTGAGAAATGGTTGAAAATTGGTACTTGCTGCTTCATATTTTGTAAATTGTATTATTTTGTGAAGATGTCAATATTAATAAAAATATCCCCTTTTAAATTTAGCTCAGATTTGTTATTACCATGGACAAAATTTTTTCCCGGAGATTTTAAAAAAGCTGAGTATATTCTTTTTATAAAATCCATTATACTTTAGATGAGATACTCTGAAAGAACCTTAACAGTCCAAAAGCACTGTAAAGAATTATCAGATGAATAAAATAAATAAAAACTGATAGTTGAATTATGTTTTTAAAAGCAATAAAACATTAAGATGATCATGGATAAAAAAAATTCCTAAAAAGGTTTCAAAGAACACATTTTCTTGTATAATAATATCATCAGACCTCTGACTTAACTCCGGGAACCCTTTACCAAGGGGGCATTAATATATAATTTTGGAAGAGGCACCGTGCTCAATGTACATGTAACCATGCACATGTGCACAGTTTGTTTGCTTACCTTAACAGGGACTTATATACTAAGTATATAGGTCCCTGCCTTTAGCAGAAAAAAAGATTTTCTCAGATTTAAATGTGTTGTTACTAAAGGGCAAAAAAAAATTTAAATTAATACCCACCCTTGAATAAACATCGGCAATTGATTATAAAAGTTTACCCTGCAAAAGGGTACATAGAACCACTACCCGGGTCATGAAATTAGGACCCTAAAATTGGTCATCATAACCTATATGTATGATGCAATATAATTATTTGATTGCTAAATACCCCGATTAATATGCTTTTTTAAAAGAGTTTGTACATTTTTACTATGAGATCAACAGAGAACAACACTAATATGATAAATCCCAAAAGCCATGAAATTCACAATTTTAAAGGGGATTTTCTTTTGATAATATGCACTTAGTTTGTCCAGGGACCTATATACAAAAGTTTAGGTCCCGGGTTTTGTCTGCTAAAATTCATGGGGAGAAAATTTCACCAAATTAAATTATTAAATTGTTAATTTGCCTTTCAAAAAAACTTCATAATTGTTTTCCCCAATGCAAAAAACACTAACAGTAGTTTCCGAAAGTAAAATTTTTTCCCTTTAAAAAAAAAAATATAGTATGTCACTGAATAAGGGGGACCCAATTACATTGGGCTCAAATTTTTAAAGTACACGTCCCTTACACCAATTATTTTCACGAATAAATTTTTAATAGTTTTAAAATTTTTAAAATTTAACTCTCATAATATTATTTGAAAATTTTTAAAATAAATAAAAACAAACTAGGCTATATTTGAAACTTTGTATCTAACCCATAACGTGATTGAAAGTTTAAAATATTGATATAAGCGGCACAAGATGGCGGCAAAGTATGATTGTATTTTGATGCATGGGCCACCTTTTTGGTAATTCTTTATTTTATGAGTGATATGAAATTTCAACATAATTAGGGCCCCGCAAGGATTTGCGGGTGCCCTATGTAACCCTTTGTCTGTCCTTTCTTTGATTTTCCCGTCCACAAATTTTCTGTTTTTTTCTAATAACTTTTTAGCTCACCTGAGCCAAAGGCTAGTGAGTTTTTCTGATCACTTTTTTCCGTGTCCGTCCGTCCGTCCGTTTTTTTTCCCCCGTCTTCTGTCCGTTTAAATTTCCCAATTTTCGACTTCTTCTCAAGAACCACTGGGCCCAATTTTGACCAAACTTGGTCAAAGCATCCTTGGGTGAAGGGAAATTTAAATTGAAAAAATGAAGGGACATATCCCCTCGCAAGGGGAGATAAAAAAAAAGAGAAAAATAGGTTGGGTATTAAAAAATCTTCTTCTCAAGAACCACTGGGCCAGTAAAGCTGAAACTTATGTGGAAGCATCCTGGGGTAGTGTAGATTCTAAATTGTTAAAATCATGACCCCGGGGGGAAGGGTGGGACCACAATGGTGAATCAAAGTTTTACTTAGAAATATATGGGAAAAATCTTTGAAAATCTTCTTCTAAAGAACCACTGAGCCAGAAAAGCTGAAACTTATGTGGAAGCATCCTGGTATGTGTAGATTCTAAATTGTTCACATCATGACCCCCGGGGGGGCGGGGCCACAATGGGGAATCCAAGTTTTACATAGAAATATATAGGAAAAAACTTTAAAATCTTCTTCTCAAGAACCACTGGGCCAAAAAAGCTGAAACTTATGTGGAAGCATCCTGGTATAATGTAGATTCTAAATTGTTCAAATCATGAACCCCGGGGGAAGGGCGGGGAAAGGGGGGAATAAAGTTTTATATAGAAATACATAGGAAAAATCTTTAAAAGTCTTTTTCTCAAGAACCAAGGGGCCCATAAAGCTGAAACTTATGTGGAAGCATCCTGGTGTAGTGTAGATTCTAAATTGTTCAAATCATGACCCCCGGGGGAAGGGCGGGGCCACAATGGGGTATCAAAGTTTTACATAGAAAAAAAAGGAAAAATCTTTGAAAATTTCTTCTAAAAACCACTGGGCCAGAAAAGCTGAAATTTATGTGGAAGCATCCTGGTGTATGTAATTTAAAATTGTTAAATATGACCCCCTGGGGAAGGGCGGGGCCACAATGGGGTATCAAAGTTTTATATAGAAATAAAAGGAAAAATCTTTTAAAATTTTCTTCTCAAGAACCCTGGGCCAGAAAAGCTAAACTTATGTGGAAGCATCCTGGTATAATGAAATTCAAAATTGTTTAATCCCCCCCTGGGGAAGGGGGGGCCACAATGGGGAATCAAAGTTTTACATAAAATACATAGGAAAAATATTTGAAAATCTTTTTCTCAAGAACCACTGGGCCAGAAAAAGTGAAGCTTATGTGGAAGCATTCTGGGGTAGTGTAAATTTAAATTGTAGGAATCATGACCCCCGGGGAAAGGGCGGGGCCATTATAGGGGAATCAAAGTTTTACTAAAAATTTAGGAAAAATCTTTGAAAATCTTTTCTAGGAACCACGGGGCCCAAAAAACGCTGAAACATATACGCCCATGGAAGGATCATGGGGTAGTGTAGATTTCAAAATGTCTAAATTATGATCAGTGGGGTAGGGTGGGGATGCATTATGTATAACAAGGGGGAAATCTGGTAAAGAACGGAATGGTCAAAGCTTCTCAGGTGAGCGATGTCCCCATGGGCCTCTTTTTTTTTATAGTTTACCAATTAAGTTCAAATTTGGTTGTAATTGTAAAAAAGACATATTATAGCTAAGTTTGGTTCTCTTTGTCTTTTTTTAGAGCTGGGTGGTGGGGTAGATTACTTAACAAAGAATAAGAATAAAGGGGGAAAAAGAGATAAAACTCCTAGAATGTTCCCATTGTAAACTGTGAAGGCTGTGCAATGTGTCCTTTGGGATTAATTAACCTTCCACTTGAAAAAATCCTAAGCATTATCTGTCACATTGAGATTAATTCTGTACTGCCTCTGTCTGCAAATGAAGTTTGTTTTGAAGTTAAGGTAATTTTGAATGATGTGTACATTCTTTGAAATATGAATTTAAATACTGGTAATGTTCATGCTTTATTTTGGTTAAAATACTGTACACAATGATTTATGATTTTATTAAATTCTAATTAAGATTATCTTTTTGTATTGTTATTTAATATTTCATTTTTTAAAAATAATTCTTTTTTATTAATTTATTTTTGCTGCCTTAATGCTAGCTGTTAATTTTAACAGGTAATCAGATAATAACCTGATTCTGTCATTCTAAAAAATTCTTGTTGTAAATTTAGAAGAAAAGGATAAGACATACAATTAATCCCCTGGTATTAATTAGCTTGCTTGCTAAAAATTTAGAGGCTAATCTTTATCTTCACATGAAGTGTATAACACCTTTGTCTGCAACTGATGTTTGTTTTGAAGTTGAGGTAAAAAGTGGGTAAAATTTCATTAATTTCACTGAAAGCTAGCATTTTATAAAACATCTGTTAAATCTTTTTTTAAATACACATTTTAAATTTTTTTTATAAAGACATGAGGTTTTCCCTGTTTTATGTAAATACAAGGTTACTATTTTCAGGTTTTTACATTTAAAATTTTTTTGAAATTTTTTAAAAAAAATTTGTTGCTTTATTTCTTCTTTTTTTAAAAATTAAAATAAAAACCTCCTTATATGCCCTTTTTTCTACCCCCCCCGGGGCCCTGTGCTGGTAGTTTTCTTTTTCCCTTTTATTTCTTAAGGCTTTTAAATTTTTTTTTATAATAAAAACCAATAAAGCAATTATTTGCATTTTTTTTTTTCTGTAAATGCACAGTGGTGCTCCTTTTTCCATTGGGTAATTGTTTCACTTCCTTGCTAAAAAACTTGTGACCATCTACCCTTTTGTCTTTTTTTAAAATTTTTTGGGTTTTGTGGCACAAAAAATTGCTTTTTTCTTTTTTCCCCCAATTTTAAAAGGGGGACCAATCGAAAAGGGAATAGTGGTTTAATATTTAAATGGGCATAAAAAGTAAAATTAAAAATTTTTTTTGATATAAAAACAAAAAAAGGAATTAAAAAAAAATAACTTTTTTTCCCAAATTTTTGTTTTCATTTTTTTGGAATAAAATTAATTGTTTAACTTTTGGGATAATTCAAAGGTATTAAAAAACTTTCTTCCAAAGCTATTCCTTTTTTTTTTGGAAAGAATTTATCCAAAAAAAAATTTTAAATTTTTTTACTGAAATTTATACCCATTTGGGGAATTTTAAACCCCAAAAAATTATTCCCATTTGGGGGATTTCCAACCCGTTTTTAAAGGAAATTTGAGGAAAAATTTTGTAGGTAGTCAACTTGGGGGGTTTTTAGTTGTTTTTAAAAAAATTAAAAATTTAAAAATATTTAATAATTTATTTAAAAAATTTAAAAAACCCTTAAAAAAATATAAAAAAACATAAATAACCTTTTTTTTATTCCTAATTTTCAAAGAAGAGATTTTCCCAATTTTAAATATGGTAAAAGTTAATAATAAATTTAAAAGAAAAAAAAATAAAAGGATGATAGATTTTATTTTTTAATGGGGGGTGATGCTCAAAATTTTTTAAAAGGGCCCTGTTAACCCCAAGCATTTGTTTTCATTAAACCCGAAATAGGGTAAAAATTTATAAAAGTGCATAAAAATTTAAACAGGTAAATTTAAAAAAATTTATTCATTATCTAGTCTACCCATTATTTTAAAACTTTCAAATTCTTTTTAGCTCCCCACCCCAAAGGGTAAATGAGCTTTTTGATCACTTGGTTGTTTCTTTTTTTTATTATTTCCTTTTTTTTTAAATTTCCAATTTCATCTTTTTCAAAAAATGGGGAATTTTAACCCTTATAAATTCCTTGGTGAAGGGGGTTAGGTTTTTTCAAAAATGGGCCACCCCCTTTTAAGGGGGGAAAAATTTGAATTTAAAAAAATTTAAACATTTTTTAAAAAACTTTTTCTAAAAACCACTGGGGAGGGAAAATGAAAAATTTTGGAAACACACCCGGTGTGTAGATTCAAATTGTTCAAATCATATGGGTGGGTGGGGTGGGTGTTTTTGGGGAAACATAGGAAAAAATTTTAAAATTTTTTAAAAACTGGGTCAAAAATGAAAAATGGGATACACCAGGTATGTAATTGTTTTAAATCATGCCCCCAGGGGTAGGGTGGGGCCAAAATGGCTGATCAAAGTTTTACATAGGAATATATAGGAAAAATTTTTAAAAATCTTCTTCTAAGAACCACTGGGTCAGGAAAGATGAAACTCGGAACACTTAATACCGGTCCCCATAAATATGGCGCTAAAATAGGTGCCGCCGAAGGCGGTTTACAATATATAGAGGATCGCGTGAGCGATGACAAAATAAAAAGAAGCCACAAATTGCAAATTTACTCCAAATTCGTTTCCTTGTAAAAATTGGGTTTAAAAAACTGGTTTTTAAACACATTTTTTTAAATGAGAATTAAAAGATTTCGTAAAATAAGTACTTGTTTAGGAAGTAAAATCCATCTTGCGTTGTTTGGGAATGTGGTCACATGATCAATTTTTGACGTAATCTAAAAATTTCATGAAATGCGTCACTTGTTTTTTGACGTAATGAAGAAATGCCCGATAAGACTCAAAGTGCAAAAATTTTAAAAATTTGCGAGTTTTTGTGAAAAATGGGGGATTTAACAAATTTTAGCTAATTCTAGTCATCGATGGTTGAATTGTGCATCATCATCGATTTGAAAGGAAAAATATTTGAAATTTGGACATTAGGAGGTCAGGATATCGAGCTGCACTGCCTCAGTTAACGGTAAGTCGTTTTACAATAACTTTAAACTAGCACTGAAAATCGTCATGTTTCACATTTGATTATTTACCCGAACTTTCATTTATAAAACTTGGAATCCTGTTCTTTTTAAACAAAAAAATTTATGAACTAAAACCAAAGTGTAAAAATTTGGCACATTCGACGGTAATCAAGTTTTTGGTCACAAAAGGCACTCAAAGTAGTCCTTTTTTAAACAAAAAAAAATAAAAAAGCCCAAAGTCAGAAAGATTAAAAGTTGATTTATAAAACAACCAAAATTTTAAAAACTATATAACCTAACCCTAATCACTCGATCGGATGCGTTTTCTTGAAGCAGTGGGAAATTGCGGTTTGTTTTTCATTTGCATAGCAAGGCAAGGGAAATAACTCTCATGCGCAATCGCGTGATTCTGGGGGCCAGCATACTAAAATTTCCCTGAAACTCATGTGGAATCATCACCAGGTAGTGGTTAAGTTTTTTCAAATATGCCCCCGGGGGAGGGTGGGGCCAAAATGGCCGATCAAAGTTTTACATAGGAATTTGGAAAAATCTTTAAAAATCTTCTTCTCAAGAACCACTGGGCCAGGAAAGATGAAACTCATGTGGAATATACTAGGTAGTGTAGATTCAAGTTTGTTCAAATCATGCCCCCCGGGGGGTAGGGTGGGTCCAAAATGGCAGATAAAAATTTTACATAGGAATATATAGGGAAACCTTTTAAAATCCTCTTTTCAAGAATTCAAATCCATGCTTAGTGATATTTATATGGAATCATCCCCAGGTAGTGTAGACATGTTTTTCAAACCATGACCCCCTAGGAGGTTAAAACAAGCCCCCCCCCCCCCCCCCCCCCCCCAAAATCAGTAAACTTTTCAGTTTTATCTGATATGTGCTTTTTCCTAACAAATTGCTCAGGTGAGCAATGTGGCCCCTGGGCCCTTGTTATTAAAATAACTGCATTTTGCAGCTGTACTTGTGAACAATCAGTGAACTACTAAGATAGTGAACCTACCCTGATCATACATTTATAATGCTGTTTATGAATTATATATTATTCTCATTTCTATTGAATATTATTAGTTACACATCATAATACCTAGCTAAAAAAATCATACAGGGTGTAAATGGAAATCCTTATACCCCGTATGACTCCGTTAGGTTTACTAACTGACTATGTTTCGAATTTATCCGCTGAAGACCTTTTCAAATATTTAAAAAAATTATGTGCATATTATGAAAATAGCAAGTTTTAATCTGATAACAATCAACATAAAATATCGTAAAAAGAAATTTAACTTAACTACACCTATGCAAACCGCTTCTAAGCCACCATTTTTTTTACAATAACAACACTTCAAACGGAATCCATGCCCGATTTTCTTATTACTCCTTGACGGCAACGTAATACAAAAATTTCGGGCGTCATTAAGTTTTTGTCCAATCAGTAATCTACAAATTTGTCTAAAGCGGGATAATGGATAACCCCTCTTTATAATTTTAATGATTCTGATTTTAGAACAAGAAAGTAGTTGTAGATGATAAAATGGTAGCTTAGAAAAAGATCTGCATACCTCAAGATGATTAGAAAAAGGTAAAAAGAATTGAGTATTCATGTACACCTGTTTACTTGTTTATCAACATTGAGCAAAGTAAACAATTTAAAGTAGCAATTTGAATTAACTTCCAATAAGTATTCTTTTCACTTTGATACTGCAATGACTCAATACAGAAAAGATATAATTCAAGATTCATAAAGCCATTCTAGGGAAAGGTTACTGGCATTTCTGAATTTTTCAGCTACCCGAGAAGACTGTAGCTCTTGTGAGTGTATTCCCAAAATATGGTGAGGCCCAGGTGTTGTGGAACCAGGAAGTCTGTCTAAAAGAGGAGGAGGCAGTGCAGTGAGCTACACAGAGATTTCCTCCTGGTTCGATCCGACAACCGGCCAAGTGGCTTACAATTCAAGCAAGTGCCTTATTTGTTTGTTAATATTTGCATGTCCTAAGCACACACAAATCTATTAGACAATAAGCCGATGTAAGATGTTAAATTTTAAGGGTTTTTTTGGTAATCATAAAAAATTAAATTTTTTTTTTAACATTTTAATGGATTCATAGTGAATGAGTGAGTAAAATTATTTGTAACAGAAATCATGGAAATTCAGAAAATGAAACACAAATATTTCATGTATTCTTACATATCATGAAGCCATCTTGAAACAAACTTTAACACAATAAAAAACCTTGGAACTTTTCAACTGAGCAATTTACACAACTATGTTCAGGAATGTGTGAACAGGGTGACCATAGTCTTATAATTATTATTTAAAATACATCACATAAAAAAAAAACCATTTAATTTCATTTTTCAGTTTGTTGTATAAAGTGGCAAAATAAAGTTTTGGTCCATTGAAAGCTGTGAAACACTCCCCAGAAAAGTCAATAGGATACTTTACATCTACACATTGTTTTCTCATTACAATTTAATTATTTTTTAGATGACCAAACCGGATGAAGGGAGGGGTATAAAGTTTTTCATCAACAGTCACATCTGGAAACCTTTTCTGCAAAAGGTATCCAGAAATTTATAGGCCAAGCTTAATGGGGAGGTCAACATTATCATGATTATCGCTACATCGCCAATAATTTCAACTAATTACCGCTACATTATTCAAATTTTCGACCGATCATTACCGCTACATTTTTTTAAAAAACAAAAAAAACTCATTACCACTACATATTGAATAGCCGAAAACAATTCATTACCGCTACATATTGAACTAGCCAGGTATTACGGAATATTATTTCCCAAAATCAACAGAATTTACTCCATATGTGGGAAAATTTAAATTTAGATTTAAAAATTTAAAACAGAAGAATGTGAAGACTGCATGTGAGTTTTATCTATGGACAGTGCTTGATTTAATTTTAAAAATTTTAAAAGTGTTTTATGAAGTAGAATAAATTTCAAATGAAAAAGTCCTACTTTCACCTCCCCATGGCGAGCAGGGGAATCAGGAAAGGACTTATACTTCTATATGTTGTACTTTAAATCAATCTGTACACGCAAAAGTTGATGGCTAACGAAAAAAGCAATGTAGCGGTAATGTATACTTTTAAATGTAGCGGTAATGTAACGTTTTTTGTAGCGGTAAAAAAAATTTAAAAATGTAGTGGTACTGATCCCCCCCTCAAGGAACCTCTATAAAAACTAAAGAAAAATGTTTGTTGACATAGGGAAAATTAACAATATACATGTATATTGTATAAAGGCATAAATTGTGAGGTAATCATTGTAATTTTCACTATGGGGTACAAGACATTTTTCCATAGAAAAATGTTCAAAGACAGTGGAGTACTGATAACAAAATTTAATACTTTGTATTGTTAAATTATCCCCCCTTATTTCAGTTTGATATCCCAGGTCTGTTCATACAGATGGGGGATATATCACAAATCTGATGACTCGCTGAATCTGAAGGACGGGGTAAAACAGATCTGTGTCCACTGGAACGAACAGAATCCTGTAGGAAGGGTCATCTTCATTCTGTATGGTAGGTTAACCTTTGTTTAGGTTAGCAAGAAATTTGATAATGACAAATACAATAAGCATGTTGCTAACTTTTTTGATTATCAAAAACAAATACTTATGTATACTTTCTTGCAGAAATATTTAATACGCAAAAAATGTAACTGTATAAATCTGTAGTACAAATTTCAAATTTTAAGTTCAGTGTATTACTTTAAGGTAACAAGGAACCTATAGAAGAAGGTCTACATATGCTGACAAGGTTAGCAAAACAGGTTAGAACAAAAATTCTTTTCTTTTAAAATCTATGCATTTACAAGTTGTCCTTTGCACATTACATTCTGTTTGAGCTGTCCTTTGCTCTATTTTGGCTGTTTTCCTTAATGCTAATTAGTTGAAAATAAATAGTACAAATTGTATCTTTAACTGTATACATGCATGTATTTTATGTCTGCACTTCTTTGAATTGACTTTGCGCATGAACCAAACAACTTTGAAAAAGTTGAATATTCAATTCAATGAAGAAGAAAAAGAATAAGGTCATTGAAATGAGTTGCTACTGAATTATTTTGAGAATTTCTGAAGTCTATTCTTCTACCAAAGGAAGGCTTAATTGAATACTTACAGTGATCTGAAAATTGTAACCATTTATGACATGTAGGGAAGTTTTTATATTGTAGCTGGATTTTCCCATTTATCTGTTCCATGTTGTTGATCCAACCGAAGCAGGGACCTTCTGTGAACCGCCTAATCCAGGAATTCTGGCTTTCTTACAAAAGAGACACCATTTATTTCTACACAGCACTGTAAGTAAGTCTATGTGTATAATTGATAGGGTCCATCGAAATGTGTACAACTATTTTTTACACACATTAAAAGTCCTTAAATTCTGCTTTAAATTTTGAACACTTTTGCATACGTTTTCTTGATTTCATTTTAATTTTTCTAGAAAACAGTTTATATATATAGCCACCAGGATCACATGACCTTGGCTAGGACTGCTGGTGTGAATTGTGTCAAGGTCAGTGTACTCAGGAAGTAAATATTACAGCTATTTAAAGTGTTAAGTAGATTTACTTAAAGTGAACATTATGTAAGCACTTTAGATTCACTCTTGAAGTAAACATTCAGCTAATAGCAGAATCATTTCAGATCAGCATTGGAATTGCAATGAAAACTATTTTAGCTATTAAGCATATTCTGCATTTCCATATTTTATATTGCATATTGTAGACTAGGATCATATATGAATTTAAAGACAATTACCACTAGATGATATTTATGAAAAATGGGAAATGATACAAATCTCATGGATTTTAACATTTTAGCCTTGTGTTTTTTCTTTGTAGATAACACAACTTCTACAGAATCCAGCTCTGGTGAGTGACAAAAAATATACATAGTAGATATTTACAATACTTGTGGTATAGCACTTCTCCCATATCTTAACTTTATAGTTGAATGATTTTGATTGAGTTCACCATAAGAATTATTTTAGGTTATTGGTAGTCACGTGATTACTCGGTCCACCATCCCAGAATACCTCAGGACAATGGAGATTTTACCTAAGGACAAGGAAACACTGGAGAGACCTAACCTTCCCTGTGTTACAGAGGAGGAGAATTTCCAGGACAGCCACATCAAGTGTGAACTCCCATATGGGAGGCAGGAGTTTATCTTAGCCAAAGATTTCAACACTATCATGGGGTAAAATATTAAAGTTACTTTCTTTAAAAGTTACATAAGAAGATTAAAACAGAAATGTTTATGAATATAGTTTAGTACCTGACTTTTGTAAATTTGAAGTTATCAAGAGCTGTACCAGAGCTGTGTATTGAGACTTAAACAACCAGAGAGTGTCTACACACAAGACGAGGAGAAAGACCCAGAATGTAACACTTCACTGAATACCTCACTGAATGAATCATCCAGAAAACTGCCCTCCTGGATGTTGGGAAAAGAAACACCCCCAGGGAAAAGGACCCTACACACCAAAACTATTCTACAGCGGAATGAGAGTTCGAGTTCAATGGAGGGGCAAGGGAGGTAAGGGTACTAGGTGTGCTGGCTGAACAAAGAATCCAGATAATCATTTAGTTCAATTTTATTACTTCACCTCTACGAAGTCAAGATGAGCTTATGCTATACCTCTGGCGTCAGTGTTGGCGTAAGCGTCAGCGTCCTGGTTAAAGTTTTAGAAGCAGGTCCATTCCTGAGTAACTATAAGCCCTACCTGGATCAAACTTGCATGGATGATGCATCTAGGGATGGACACTACCAGACTTGCTTTGGATGCTGGATCTGACCTACATTTTCCAAATGAGTGACCAGGGTAAAGTTTTTGGAGCAGGTCCATTCCCATTGAACTATAAGACCCATTTTAACAGAACTTGCATGAAAATTGTTGTCAAGATACACACTAACCATAAAGAAAATTTTATTTGAGAGTTGCACTACTTATACTGATAACATTCACCGAGGTAAGCTTTGTAATCTTTGATTACCTATGTTTAAAGTTCAAGTAATTTACATGTATGAATGAAGATATACAGAGCGAGAGCTTGCATGTCAGGTCATTTATATAGAATCCACCATCAGTAGATACCATATTTAATAAAATTTGTTGTCTACATGAGTCAGTATGCACAGTAATCAGACTCCAGAGATAAAAAATCAGAAGGGAAACATATCATTTTATGTTGTTGATTGTATTTTTTGGAATTCCAGACAAACAATATATATAATG
This sequence comes from Saccostrea cuccullata, assembly GCF_032062105.1. Classification (NCBI taxonomy): domain Eukaryota; kingdom Metazoa; phylum Mollusca; class Bivalvia; order Ostreida; family Ostreidae; genus Saccostrea; species Saccostrea cuccullata. Next base: position 22,446 of record NW_026928707.1, on the reverse strand, counting down.
ACAGAAGAGGAGCTGTTAGAAATTGCTAAAGATGTTTTAAAGCAGGTATATTTATGACACTGAACTCTTGACACAAATGAAACCCTTGCTATAAATATTGATAATTTGTGACTTATGTGAATTTAGGATGAGTTACTTTTTGTTAGCTGCCAAATTGGATGTCAACATGCCAATATTTTTCCATTTTTCAACCACTTTATACTTGTCATTCCAGGCATTGAGGTGTAATTAACAATATTTTATGAATATATATTTGTTGAAATATCCTTTAATTGATAAGTCTAACATTGTAAAGATCTGTTTTATACATGCTAGACTTGTTTACAACTGTTTTTATAGAGGAAAGTTCACCATTTTGACCTCCAAAATGGTGACCAACTTGGAAAATATGTGATACTGTAGAAGTACATTTTTCCGCATGGTATTTATTAACACTATGTACACGGTAACAAATTTTCCGTGGAAATTTGTCCAAGCGTACTTAATATAAATGTAAGGCATATAGTGACAATCTAAGAAATCAGCGTAATTTTCTACCCGCAGATTAAACAGAAATTGAGATTCCGCGGAATTATGACCCCGTGGAAAAAAGTACGTTTACAGTATTAAAACTAGCTACATGTATAGGATTTTTTTTTTACTATATACAGGCAGGCAGAACAGATGTGTTGAGGGAAGCTGATGAGAATTCTGTTAATGATGTTTTATCCAAGAAGACTGAAATGAATCAGAAGGAAAAATCAAAAATGTCATTAAATAGTCATAACTCTGGGGAGAAATCAAGAATGACACCAAACAGTCATAACTCCAGAGGGAAATCAACAGAAGTGGGTGTAATTGATACTGTGGAGGGGATAAACAGTGATAAGCTGGGAACAGACAGACAGACGGCCGACAGGAAGTGTGCTGTACTGAACGATCTAATGGCTGAGACGGGAGTCAGGAAAGCAAGTCCCCGCAAAACCAGGAAAAGGTTAACAGGAAAAACATCTTCTCAAATGTTACCTTACTATCAGTTTTATAAATTGTTTAACCTTTATACTGTAAAATCACATATTTTTGAGGGGTCAGATTTTTGTGGTTTGAGGAAAAATAATAAGTTCTAGGAGATTTGATTTCATGGTTGAAGAATTGTTCATTAGTAATATATGTGAAAAATTGCATTTCATGGTGGACATACATTCGAGGGTCTAGTTATACCTTGAAAATAATGAAAATGAAACCCCCATTGTAGCAACCACTATTGAAATAATGACCACTAATGAAATAATTATATCACTAGTGGTTGAAAGTGCATTTCAACAGCAAACATAGTTAGTAACCACTATTGAAATACGACCACTATTGAAATAATTATATCAATAGTGGTTGAGAATGCATTTCAATAACAAACATAGGTAAAAACCACTATTGAAATACGACCACCATTGAAATAATTATTTCAATAGTGGGTGAGAATGCATTTCAATATAATAACCATAGGTTTCAACCACTATTGAAATACGAGCACTACTGAAATAATTATTTAAAAGTGGGTGAGAGTGCATTTCAATATGGTAACTATAGGTTTCAACCACTATTGAAATACTACCATATTGGAAGAAAAGTTTCACAGCGTCAGCAACTTTTGAAATAATTATTTCAATAAATATTGGATCCATTGTTCAATGCACTATTGAAATCAATAATTTAATCCATATTGAAATCTTTATTTCAAAATTGAACATCATTTCAATAGTGGTTGCAATCTATGTTTGTTATTGAAATGAATCTCACCCACTATTGAAATAATTATTTCAATAGTAGTCGTATTTCAATAGTGGTTATTACCTATGTTTGTTATTGAAATGCACCCTCAACCACTATTGATATAATTATTTCAATAGTGGTTGCAACGCCCCATGAAAATTAGAGATTTCAAAGTATGTCTTTTTCCTTAACTTGTAGATTTCAGCCAAAAAATGAAGAATGTGAATCCAGCAAACAAAAAGCTCGAGTTTTACCTGATGCTAGTGAAGACAGAATCACTGCACAAAAAGTTCTGGATTTTCCAGATGAGAAATTACCTCAACCCAAATCAATGGAACTAAAGATAGGTGATTCAACTGGATTTGAATCCATACATTCCTTTAAAACTGACAAAGAGTTGACAGAAACAAAGTCTTATAAGAAGAGTGGTTCTAGAGGTGTTTTTCCAGAATCTCAGGAACCAGGTCCATCTCTGGAGTTTACAAGAACTCACTTGAAATCAAATCAAGATCAGGCTAAAGCCTCAAACACGGCACACAGAGAGACTGTAAATCGAGCTAAAAACACTAACACAACAAGTACAGAGACAGTAAAACAAAAACACTCTAATGCAGCACGAACAGAGACCGTAAAATCACAAGTCAGAGGAAAACGGGGGACTGAATCAAATGACAGAGATACTGACAGAGGTTCACCTAAACTTAAAAAAACGGAGCCCCCTAATAAACCGGACTTATCTATTTTGGATGAAATCTTTTTCTGAATAAAAAGTAAACTTGAAATGATTTTTGAGTTTGGTCCTGTCATGAGTTCTTTTTAGATTTTGCAGGGTTGAGAAGGAAAACAATATCAATCAGAAATAACAAATAAATTTATTAACACAAATAAAAAAAAAATTATATTCAATAACACTCACTCACTCTCACATATCAGCTCACACATTGGAAATGAAATAGATATGAACTGTTAACTCAGTTTTAACCAAATCTGATACGTTACATAATAACGTTAAATATTACACGCAACAATGTTGATTCAATTAGTATCAAATCGTAAATCAAATAATAATTCACCGAATTTTGTCTTTAAAAATTGATATTTAGAAAAAGCTCAATTGACTTCTAAAAGGATAAAATATATATTCAAAACTTAAACTTTTTTTTGATATTTGCTACTGAAAGTTACTCAAAGTTCACAAAATTCACAAACTGAGGTCAGCGACACGTGTCCTAAAAATGCACCAATGCGCTCTCGCCATACAAGTACGTCTACGTCACACCAAGTTCCGTGGTCCACCAATAGTAGTTCCTAACTCGCAGAGCCCGGGTCTTAGCCTCCCGCTCCGGTTATCCTACCACGCCCTCAACAATGTCGACATTGAATATGACGCACGTGGCCCTCCATACAACACTCGTCAATAAGCCCAAATCTCGTCAACCGACCCTCAGTACGTCCTTAGACCAATAAATCGTCTCCAAGCCCCTTACACACTGAAATTAATTTATATTTACAAAAATCTAACCTAAAATACAACTGAAACCGGAAAATTATAACTGCAAACCAACTATAAACATTACTCGAACACTCTTACCGGCTAGAACTGCAAAAACACGCTGCAATAATCCTCCTGGCAAATTATATGGCTACCCGTTAACATTCGGTGCTATATCTCACCGAAAATATTCGCCATTTGTATATGTCATGCCGGGGAAACTGCAAATGCGGCTGGTCACACTACCAGACACCAGACTAGCTCTCCACAAAGAACAAAACCGGTCCCCTTATATACAAGTGACCAAACAGTCTCAGAAGTATGGAACCCCGTTTGAACAAAATTTAAATAATATATACAGAAAATAAAACAACCTCTTTACAGGTCCTTTTGAGATAATGAGGTTTGACTGTTTCAAATACCTGTACTAGTAATTTACCTGAAAAGATGTTTGTTAATTATGAACTTTCGGTGAAATGACATGTAAAGTGTCAATAAAATCCAAATTTATCAATACAGAGAGGAAAAGTCATTTTGCTCAACAATTTGGAATGTAAGAAATGGTTTGGAAATCATTTGGTGCTTTTTAACTCTACTAATGGTAAGAGACCAGAAGAGCTTATGCAATAGTAATGTGTCCATCCGTCTAGCTGTCTATCTGTAATCAATTTTTCAAAATGCTACTTTTCCTACAGTTTTGGTCTGATTTTAATACTCGGTACATATAACTTGGCACACAAGCAGGCTACACTAAGATACATAACTTAGTGCATCAGTTTTTTTTATTTCGATGAATGGCGTTGCCATGGTTACTAAAAATAGAAATTTCTGTGAGATTCCTTTAAAACTCTACTCCTTCTACAATTTTGGTCTGATTTCAATATAATTTGGCACACAAGTAGACTACACTAATTTCTATCTTAAATGACCATTTCAACACTGTTCATCGAAGTAAAAACCGATGCACTACTCGTAATTACCGGCCGAAATGACCATGTACTTCGCGTACATGTATGTAGCCCTATCGTTGTCTATTCTCAAATTTTCAAATAAAACCTGGAGATTATTGAAAATTTATTCACTGTTTCTTGAATTCACGGATTTATTATCACCGTGAATATAGCGAATATTAACACCGCGAGTTATTTTCCCCCTATACAGTATATTATGTATCTGTCTACTTGTGTGCCAAGTTATATTGAAATCAGACCAAAACTTTAGAAGGAGTAGTGTTTTAAAAGAAATTTTAGTAACATTAGCAACATCGTTCATCGGAATCGAAAACCAATGCAGTAAATTATATATATTTCTGTGAAATTCCTTGAAAACGCAACTCCTCCTACGTTCTCTTAGAGAGGTTGTTTCAGAATCTACCTTTGGGAACGCAATGACACTTGCATCAAATCAAACTTTAAGGAGGTAACATTTCATATCTTTGAAAAAATGTTCTGCTAAGTAAATCCGTCGATAGTTACTTTTTATTCACTATAAAAGATTTTATGTGGGGGCATAAATGCATAAAATTAATTGTATCTGTTTCTTTTGTGTAATACTTGAATAAAGATCCTTAATATTAAATCTGTGAAAGTTCGCGCTATAGAACGCGTGTTGTTCACATTGTTCAGATAAACCTGATGGACTACGGGTGGGGATCCACTGTAGAAGTGAAAATTGACATAGTTTACCGATTTTACAAGACAACCCTGATCATTTATTTTAACAGTGCATTTTTTTTAGCTTTTATCTTTTGAAACCCGGTTCTAAACCTTCGGAGAACAAGATGTGTTTGTGAAACACTGATGCCCCCGTATGGCAACATAGCAAAGATTAAACTTTTCTTAAATGCAAATTTAATGGTACCAAAAGTAGGGTATTCTCACTGGAAAACAATTGTGAAATTTGAAAGTAGGCCAAAGTTAAAGTTTTTTCAATCAGTGCAAAAGGTCAAGGTCAAAGGGTCAAGGTAATTGGTATCCAGTGAAAGATCTTGCCACATAGAATACTTATGTAGAGCATAGAAGCCTTAGCCCTAACCGTTCAGAAGTTATGATCAATGTTAACTTTTTTTTTGAAGTAGGTCAAACTCTAAGGTCAAGGTCAAAGGGTCAAATTTCTTGTTAGCAAATGAAAGGTCTTGTCACAAGGATTAAATATGTAAAGTATGAGAGCACTAGCCTTAACCCTTTAAAATTTATGGTTCAGGTTTGCTTTTTTTAAAGTAGGTCAAACTCAAAGGTCAAGGTCAAAGGGTAAAAGTGCTTGGTATCCAATGAAGGGTCCTCTCACAAGGATTACATATATAAAGTATGAAAGCCCTATATCTTACCGTTCAAAAGTTATGGCCAGAAATCTACAAGGTCAAAGTCAAAGGGTCAAGATTGTTGGTATCCAATGAAAGGTCTTTCAACAAACATTACATATATGAAGTATAAATGTCCTGGTATCTACTGTTCAAAAGATATGGCCAAAGTAAAAGTTTAAAATTTTCATGTAAAAGTGGGTCAAACTCCAAGGTCAAAAGGTCAAATTTGGTGGTACCCAAAGAAAGGTCTTGTCACAAGATATACACATATGAAATATGAAAGTCATAGCTCAACTAAATCAAAAGTTATGGGCAAGGTTAAAGTTTTTGCGGACAAACAGAAAGACAGAGAGACGGACGGACACGACAAAAACTATATACCCCCAAACTTCGTTTACGGGGGCGTAAAAATTAAAAAGTATTAAAATCCGTGGTGAAAAAATGATATTGAGGAGAAAACCGTAGCAAAAAGGGTGTTAGACCTTTGAGAATCTTGTTCACGCGTGTCAATCTAGCAGACAGTTTTTTACAGTCTCTTTGATTATAAGGATTGACATTTTTCAAGCGTGAAACGGTCGTCTGGCTCTGACCTATATATTCCAGATTAGTATTTATAAGCCCTGCTTTAATCAAACTAGCATCCTTTTGTGTCCTTTCTATTCAGAATAGAATGGACACGAAACCCGTGCCGTGGCTTGCGACGATGATCAAACTAGCATAAATGAGATTATTCTTGGGGTTCGAACTAGCTGCAGAACTGTAGCTCTCTGCTTGAGAAAGTTCGGACAGATTAAGCAGAGACTCTCGGCTTTATCTGTCCGAATTTTCTCAAGGAGAGAGCTACAGTTCTGCAGCTAGGTATACACTGTTGTTGGTGTCTTTTCCATATTTTTATTAACCAAAATTTTTAGTTTTAAGCATTATTTGAATATCATCTTTAAAAAAAATGGATGGAAGACCCTCTCATATGAGAAAATTATAGTTTAAAGTAAAACTGTGTCAGCTTTTTAGCTCACCTGAGCCGAAGGCTCAAGTGAGCTTTTCTGATAAAAATTTGTCCCTTGTCTGTCGTTGTTGGTGTCGTTGTCGTCGTCGTTGTTGTTGTTGTCGTTGTAAACTTTTCACATTTACATCTTCTTCTCAAGAACCACTAGGCCAATTTCAACCAAACTTGCTACAAAGTATCCTTGGGTAAAGGGGATTCAAGTTTGTTCAAATGAAGGGCCACGCCCTTTTCCAAGAGGAGATAATTATGAATTAGAGAAAAATTAATGACATTTTAAAAAAATCTTCTCAAGAACCACTGACCCAGGAAAGATGAACCTCATGTGGAATCATCCTCAGGTAGTGTAGATTCAAGTTTGTTCAAATCATGACCCCCGGGGGAAGGGGGGGGGGCAAAATGGCGGATCAAAGTTTTACATAGGAATATATAGGAAAAATCTTTAAAAATCTTCTTCTCACGATCCATAGGAACAGGAAAGATGAAACTCATCTGGAATCATCCTCAGGTAGTGTACATTCAAATTTGTTCAAATCATGACCCCTGGGGCTATAATGGCCGTTAAAATTTTTACATAGGAATATATTGTTATGGGTCAGAATAACCCTAAATGCCAGCAAAGATCAATAACACAATTTAAACTTAACAATAATTTATTTACAGTAATATATAATAAGTATATGAAACATAAAGTACAAACTTAGCAAGAATCTAAAAATACATACATCAGAGTGTCCGTTGCTGCACAGAATGTCCCAGTGAAAATATATCCCATTTATATCTCAATAGTGCTTACACGACAAAGTATTGTCCATGCATCGAATTGACAGGGTATTTATATATATATAGTATCATAAATCTAGAATATTCTAGAAATTATTAAAACATGATATTACTGGAACAATCTGGACATACACAAAATTTAAGAATGTTCTAGAAAAAATGACCAAACATATTGACCACTCTGGAATGCTCAAGAAACTTAATGTTACTAATAATATACAAGATGAAACAATACACATCTCACAACACCTCCCCCCTTAAAAAGTTTGAATGTCAATGAAAACTTATATTATTAAAACTTAGGTACATTAATACAAAATCTAGTATGTTTACGATACTCTTGACAAGGCATCTGCTATAACATTGTCTTTGCCTTTGATATGTTTAATTGTTATGTTGTATTCTTGTAACAACAAACTCCATCTAGTCAGTCTTTGATTCTTGTTTGACAATTTATGCAAAAATGTCAGGGGGTTGTGATCCGTATATACAAGAATTGGATGCAAAGTAACATTCAGATAAACATCAAAATGCTGTAAGGCTAACAACAAAGCAAGGCATTCCTTTTCAATGGTGGAATACTTTTGTTGACATTTTGTAAGTTTCTTTGAAAAATAAGAAACAACTCTATCTACCTTATCACTATGTTCTTGAAACAAAGCTGCCCCGATTCCAACATCACTAGCGTCAACAGTAAGCTTAAATTGCTTAGAAAAATCTGGAGTTGACAGAACTGGGTTGCTCATAAGGACAGATTTGATTTTATGAAAGGATTTTTCACAGTCTTTTGTCCATTCAAAGTTAACCCTCTTCTGCAAAAGATTTGTAAGCGGACTAACTACTGAGGAAAAATTTGGACAAAATTTTCTGTAAAACCCAGCCATGCCCAAAAACCTCATTAATTCTTTCTTGTTTGTAGGAATCGGGAACTTTGCAATAGCTTCCACTTTAGCCATTATGGGTGTAACATAACCTTGACCTACTTTATGACCTAAATACTCTACATAAGCATGACAAAATTCGCTCTTCTCAAGGTTCACAGTTAAGTTTGCTTTAGCTAAAATGTCAAATAAAGCACGCATGATTCGGATATGTTCGTCCCATGTGTTGCTGTATATGATGACATCATCAATGTAGGCCTCGCAACCCTCGAGGTTTTGAAGAAGGGAGTGAATCATCCTTTGGAATGTAGCCGGTGCGTTTTTCATGCCAAAAGGCATTACTTTATACTGGTAAAGTCCATCTGGTGTAGCAAAAGCAGATATTTCTTTTGCTCTTTCTGTTAACGGTACTTGCCAGTAGCCTTTCAACAGGTCAAATTTACTGACAAATTTCGCGTTTCCAATGTTGTCAATACAGTCATCGATTCTAGGTATTGGATATGAATCGGTTTTGGTAACAGAATTCACCTTTCTAAAGTCTGTACATAATCGGTACGAACCGTCCTGTTTTGGTACAAGAATACACGGTGAGCTCCAATCACTTTTACTAGGTTCAACAATGTCATTGTCCAACATGTACTGCACTTCCCTTCTTAGGTACTGCAATTTTATTGGATTAAGACGGTACGGATGTTGTTTGATAGGCAGAGCGTCACCCACTATGACATCATGATAAGTTGCATTAGTTTTCTTTGGAACATCCGAAAAGATTTGATGATACTCACTCGTCAAGTTTTTAACTTGTTCTTTTTGGTGAATGTTCAAATGTCCAAGTTTAGCATCCAAATTAGCCAAAACTTCTGAGTTTTTCAAACGGACACTCTGATTACAATCTTTCTCATTCATTTCTACACTCGTACCACTTTCAATACAATTTTGAACAGTCTTAGCATTGGCTAAAGTGGAAACTGGTTTTACAGAATTTCGGTCACACCTTTCAAAATACTCTTTTAACATGTTAATGTGACAAACCCGTTTCTCTTTACGTCGACCTGCTGTCTTAACTACATAGTTTACATCACTGATCTTGCTTTCAATTTCATAAGGGCCATAAAATCTGGCCTGTAAAGGATGACCAGGAATAGGTAAAAATACAAGAACCTTATCACCTGGCTTAAACACCCTATTTCTGGCATCTTTGTCATACCACATTTTCATTTTCATCTGAGAACTCTTCAAATTTTCTTGTGCTAATTTACAAGCATTGTAAAGTTTTTCTTTGAAATCAGACACATAATCTAAAAGATTAAGATCACTAGTCTCAGTCAGCCACTTTTCCTTCAACAATTTCAAAGGACCTCTAACTGTATGTCCGAACACCAATTCAAAAGGACTGAACCCAAGAGACTCCTGGACTGCTTCTCGTGCAGCAAATAGCACAAGATGAACCCCTTCATCCCATTCTTTTTCATACTGGTAACAATAGGTCTTCAGCATTGTTTTTAGGGTTTGATGAAAACGTTCTAGCGCTCCCTGGGACTCAGGATGATAAGCAGTTGATCTATACTGCCTAATACCCAACTCATGCATGACTTGCTGGAACAACCCCGACATAAAATTTGAGCCTTGATCCGACTGAATTGCCTTGGGTGCTCCTACAAAACTGAAAAACTTGGTTAGGGCCTTAACTATGCTCTTTGCCTTTATATTCCTAAGAGGTATGGCTTCAGGAAACCGAGTGGATGTACACATAATGGTAAGTAAATACTGGTTTCCAGATCTTGTCCTAGGCAAAGGTCCTACACAATCCACCAACACTCGACTAAACGGTTCTTCAAAAGCTGGAATGGGTTGGAGAGGAGCAGATGGTATCTTCTGATTTGGTTTACCTACCATCTGACAGACATGGCATGACTTGCAAAACTTCGAAACATCCTTTCTTAGCTTAGGCCAATAAAAATGACTCAAAATCCTATTATAAGTCTTATTGATACCTAAATGACCAGCCATAGGTGTATCGTGAGCTAAACTCATGACATCTCGACGATAAGCAGCTGGGACCACTATCTGGTGAACAACACGCCACACTTCATCTGGAGAAGCGTCAGGTGGTCGCCATTTTCGCATAAGGATGCCATCTTTCATATAGAAGCATTCTCCAACTTTAGTAGCCTCTTCTGGTGGAAGTGCCCTCTTACTAAGTTGAATGATATCTGGGTCTTTATGTTGTTCAGAGAGTAAACGTTCTCGGCTGAGGATGTCCTTGCCTTGGCTAACTAGTGGATGCAACTCATCATCCTCACCACCAAATTTTGGTAAAAGTTCTTTCTTCTCTTGCTTCTTCATACTGTGTGGTTCCATGCTTGTTTGAGTGCCATCAAGGTCAGATAAGAAAGTGTCCTTCAAATCAATATCAATAGAGGAATTCGTTTCGTCAAAGGCTTGAGTATGGTCTGCCTCCATTTCTCGTCTTCTGGCCATCGCTCTAGTAACAGCACAGGCTGGATAAATGTCATCATCTTCATCATCGCACATGACATCTGGAGTGATTTTCTCACAAACTATAGGATCTGGTACAACTTTTCCACCAGCTAAATCGTTGCCTAGCAACAAAGAAATGCCTGGAACGGGAAGAGTAGGTCGAACACCTACGATAACAGGTCCAGTAACTAAATCTGACTTCAAACTAATTCTATGTAGGGGAACATCAATGACGCCTAGCTCCACACCCTGTAATAAAACTGACCCACCAGTAGAAGTCTGCTCAGACAAAGGAATCACGCCCTCTAACAATAACGTCTGTGCAGCACCAGTATCTCTCAAAATCTGGACAGGTTTTATTTCGCTAGAGTCACCGAGTGAAACAAATCCCTGAGACATAAAGGGCTTATAATCCTCCATAGAATCAATAGCACTGGACTGTGAACCCTGGACATCAGGAGTGTCAGAACAAATTGAAACTAAGGCTTCTCTATCACCTCTAACTGCCGCACAAGCATGTGGTTGAGTTTTATCAAAATCATTTTTTCTCTTAAGTTTAAAGCATTCACTGATGAGATGACCCTTTTTCTTACAATAACTACAAGTAGGAAGCGACCCTAGTCCAGATGATCCTTCAACACGTCCTGGACCGGACTTAAAACCAGCTTGTGATGGAGACTGGGAACTTGTGAAAGACTGAGACCCTGAACCACTCTTTTTATATGTGTCTGAATTGGTAGAATTACTGCTAGTCTGAGATCTCGATACAAAATTCTTTTTATGAGACAGAGCGTAAGTATCAGATATGACTGCTGCCTCTTCAACAGTTTTCACATTCTTATCTTCTAAATGTGTTTTCAAATCTTGAGGAACACATTCCTTAAACTCTTCTACCAGGATGACTTGGCGCAAATTAGCAAAAGTTTTATCAAGTTTCTTAGATCTAAACCAATGATCGAATAAATCTTCTTTCTCTCGTGAAAATTCAACAAATGTTTGGTTATCAAACTTCCTATACTTTCTGAATTTTTGTCTATATGCTTCAGGTACTAATTCATATGCTTTTAATATTGCTGCTTTGACCTTCTCATAGTCTGAACTTTCAGCTACCCCTAGTGCAGAGTATACCTCTGCTGCTTTGCCAACCAGTACACTTTGTAACATTGTTGACCAAACATTTTGTGGCCATTTAAGATTTTCTGCGACTTTTTCGAATTGGGGAAAATACTTGTCTACAGATTTTTCTTGAAATTTTGGAACTAATCTAATATTTTTTGCTGCGTCAAATTCATTCTTGACAAATGACGGTTCTGGTTGGTGCTGTAATCTTAATTTCTCTAACTCAAAGTGCTCTTGTCTTTCTAATTTGTCTAATTCAAATTTTCGTTCACGCTCTCGTTCTTCTCTTTCTCTTTCTCTGTCTCTTTCTCGCTCTTCTCTTTCTAATTTTTCTCTTTCAAATCGCATTTTCTCTAACTCTAGTTGAAACTGATAGTCTGCCATTTTATAAGAGCCTAACTCTGATCTTACTGTATATTCTGAAAGATCGTATTTTTCAAAGATGTTTTCTTCTACTAGTTTGTTTGCAACCTTAATTCTAATGTCTTGCTTTCTCTGAGAGGATTTAACATCTAACCCAAAATGCAAACCTAATGCGATCAAGTCATCCTTTTTTAACGTATCAAAAACCTGAACACTTGGTGAACTAAGAAAGTCTGTGACCGAAAACACCATGTTGATTTCTGCTGGCTTATAATCAAATTTAACAATTTAATTAACAAAATTCTGACAACGAACTGCAAAAGTGCAAGAAATTCTTGATCCCGGACGAGCCCCCAATTCTGTTATGGGTCAGAATAACCCTAAATGCCAGCAAAGATCAATAACACAATTTAAACTTAACAATAATTTATTTACAGTAATATATAATAAGTATATGAAACATAAAGTACAAACTTAGCAAGAATCTAAAAATACATACATCAGAGTGTCCGTTGCTGCACACAATGTCCCAGTGAAAATATATCCCATTTATATCTCAATAGTGCTTATACGACAAAGTATTGTCCATGCATCGAATTGACAGGGTATTTATATAGTATCATAAATCTAGAATATTCTAGAAATTATTAAAACATGATATTACTGGAACAATCTGGACATACACAAAATTTAAGAATGTTCTAGAAAAAAATGACCAAACATATTGACCACTCTGGAATGCTCAAGAAACTTAATGTTACTAATAATATACAAGATGAAACAATACACATCTCACAACAATATAGAAAAAATCTCTAAAAATCTTCTCATCAAGAACCACTGAGCCTGGAAAGATGAAACTCATTTGAAATCATCCTCAGGTAGTGTAGATTCAAGTTTGTTCAAATCATGACCCTGGGGGTAGGGTGGGGCCAGTAAGGCCGATCAAAGTTTTACACAGGAATAGGAAAACTCTTTAAAAATCTTCTTCTCAAGAATCATTGAGACAGGAAAGATGAAACTCATGTGAAATTATCCTCAGGTAGTGTAGATACGAGTTTGTTCAAATCATGACCCCCGGGGCTAGAGTGGGGCCAAAATGGCCGACCAAAGTTTTACATAGGAATATATAGGGAAACCTTTTAAAATCTTCTTTTCAAGTACTTCAAAGCCATGATTGGTAATATTTATATGGAATCATCCTCATGTAGTGTAGATTCTAGTTAATTCGTTCAAATCATGATCCCCTGGGGTGTTAAAATTCAAGCCCCCCCCCCCCTCCACCCACCTCAGTAAACTTTCAGTTCTGATCTGATATGTGCTTTTTCCTAGCCGATGTGCTCAGGTGAGCGCTTTCGCCCCTGGGCCTCTTGTTGTTTTTGCATACATGTATGCTATTTCATAGACGAATAACTTTAATGCAAATTGTCAAGATTTTACATAATGCTTAAGTATACGATCGGAAATATATACTCGTATTGAGAGAATTTTGTCATAATTCAGATATATTTTTCACTTTTATTTGTGTTTGTCTTCCATTAAGCATTCTGCTCGTCTTTTTTCGCCCATCTTCTTTTACAGCATCTACTGGCGAAATGGAACCAAAAAATTCCATTTACGATAATTCTGAAATATTGCTTCCTGCGGTCTGGTTTCATATTACAGAGGATGAAATTCTCTTCACTTATGGACTGTTACATGTAGCTGGCATATTTTAAGAAATAGGCAATCCGCAGTTAGAATTTTATCGTCTTTGAATTATTAATGAATTTTCAGCAATTGATATATCTTCAAAACTCCTGATAATGCTTATTTTTGTCTATAAATATCTGATGGCACTATAATCTTAAATTAATAATATATTGAAACATTATCAGTAGGATAGTTACTTAATTAAGGTATATGTCCGTAAAATGAATATTGAATCCTTGACCCCATTGTACAGCGGGTCACAGAACGGGATTGAGGTGGTCCTATCGGTATGCAGTATGGACAATCACCAAATATTGTTATATGATATTTGAAGAGGAGTGTCTTATTTTAATAATACCTACAGGAATCTCTATCCTCTTGGGAATCTAAGATTTTATTAACTGAAGAACGTATTTGATTTAATGTTTTAACAGCTGAAATGCCTGTTTTAAGTGTGAAGACTGTCAACTGGTTACCGTGTCAGAGCGTCCCTGATGGCCAGTTCATAATGCGTCTCTTGCGTGTTCTACATAAACTGTCGTCTAACTCTCGCATAACCATCTATGATCATTAGACTTTGCTTGCCATTAACTGTTAAAAGTAACACCTAAAAGTGAAGTATCATCAATTTTGCATATTATCCATTTTCCATGCAAGTAAAAATCTAGGAAATTTACCGATGTGCATTAAACGCTCGGTGTGTACAAGGTAAACCAATTTCCGATCAAATTCTTATTTTTTTTCTGTTCCTGACGATCGACTGCTGTTTAAATTGATTTTCGGAGACTAGGCAATCAAACATATTTCCAGGGTGTGCAGAGATAAACAGTAAAAAAACAAAGCAATTAAAGAGCGCTGGCTTTGAGAACAGTTTATTATTGGCAACAATAATTTCCAATACTTTATAAAGTACATTGAAAAGATAAAGTAAATGGAACGTGGGATACCTCATAATATAATTCTGACACAGGGGTTAATTTATAAATAACATACTACAAAGGTTAAAGGTTAACTTGACAAAGTTTATAGGTTAAATGATTACAGTTTTATGTCATGGTGAACGGTAGGAATGCCTATCGAAAATCACAGATTTGAAACATAATTGACAACCCTAACAATCGAAGCAACCAATAACATTTGGTCTAACAATAATAACAGCCAATCACATGGTATTACATATCACGTGATTCAGTAGACATGTTGGTTTGAAGGCCAAGCTGAAAAAAGACACCCACATCTTTTATTTCTTGGAGCATTACTGCTCTTCAAAACATAAATGAAGTCCATCATCATTATGTGAACACCCAAAGAGAAATATCAGGATACTAGTATTTCATTGTTAATGATTTAACAAAATAATTCAACAAATAAAGTATGCACGAAATTGTAAACTGGCCTCATTATATTGTAAGCAATCTTTTGAACGATGATAAATAATAAAAAGAATTTATAACTACTCAGTACCTGTCTGTCAAACAAATATTACAAGGACATTGAAAAACCGAACAAGTAAAATGAAATTCGTACAACTTTGATATAGAATTATAAATGTTTTTTTTAACAATGAATGCTACTGTGAATGCTTAAATAAATTACATGGTGAGTATGGTTTCTTTTTTCTAAGCATATACCTTATACATTTATATGAATTGTCACGTGTAAAGAATATATCGATACCCTCTTAAAAACTTTTGATTTTTTTTCTAGAAAACATGCATTGCATTCTTGAAAACATCTCATTGATATGAGATCTGTATACAAGATATACATATTCCGTGTAAATAACATACATATAAGGCATGTTATGGATCTCCAGACGCCGTGAAGCAAGAGTCATCTTTCACAGGTAGCTGTCCAATAGGTTAACAGTCTAGCCGAAATCCAAAAACGGCGTGAACTCCAAAAAAGAAGTCTTTGGCTCCGTCATGGTTAATGTGCTTCAAACGAATAGTAACTGTGATGAAATTTGATTGGTAGAATTCATGGGCATTTCGATTCCAGACTGAATCATAACTAGAAGGGAGATGCCAGTCTCCTAAACTACAGGATTAAAACGAGATCTCGGTGAACTAAAGGCATGTATCTGCCAGGCCACGCCCCCTTATAAACAGACCGGAAGTGCAGATATGGACAAACATTGATTGGTCTTGTGGAAAGGTTTTAGTGGGCTTATTTTGGCAATGTTTCCACCACAATCTTCTCATTCAGTATTCCTCAGTCAGACATCAGGTTTATTGTTCACCTTGGCAAGAAAACAACCCAAAGAGTTTTGGTTTTCACATCTGATGCAACTGTTATCACACTGTTAAAGTACTGTGTCAAAAATGGCCATTCCTTTAGTTATATTTTCATCCTGAAATTACAGAGAATTAACATTAACACCGTGAACTACTTCAAATTGAATGAAATGTACTTCAATTGACCTTCATTAATGGCTTAATTTTTCAGATACGCGTATTCTCCTTCTTTTATGTGGCTTCACGTGTTTAAGCTGGTTTGTTAATGTTTAACTGGCTTTTCTGTTTTGCGTTTGTTTATCACTCAGTTTAGAGTAATACATAAATTACATAATAATCCTATAATCCATTATCAACACCAGTCCCTTTGGCTATAACGCTCACCTTCACTATTACCATGGTGTTCTTGTTTATGTTTATGTAAAACTCGGACGCCCTCCCCGTTGCTGGCCCACCCGACCCCCGGGGAACACGATTTGAACAATCTTGAACGTACACTACCTGGGCTACTTCAATAGCAATATTGCTTTATTGTTCTTGAGAAAACATTTTTGAAGCTTTTTCCCAGTGGTCGTGATTTGATCAAACTTGCATTTACACTATAAAAGAAGGTTGCAAATAATTCAGTTTTGATCATTTAAATCTGCAAAAATCTGAAAAGTTTACAGACGGACAAACAGACGGACGCCGGACCAAAGGTGACCAGAAAAGCTTACTTTGAGTTTTAAGGTTTGGTGAATTAAACACGTACATGTCAAGGTAAGAGACTATAGTTCAACACTTTTTGCAAATTAATACTGTATTTAGGAAAAATCGTGCGTTTCTATAAAGAAATAAATCATTTGTCTGTTATCAGATTTTATCGTGGCCATATTTTAATGATAGATAAATAGGATTTTCCTTCCTTAATTGAGACGACGTTGACCATTTTCTTCCTCCCAAATGAGTTATCAGATATCAACTAAACCGTGAGGAATTATCACGACAGCATTTCCCCCCGTCTCCATGGTTTTATAAACGCTGGTATCAATAATAATTAGTGGGCCGGTATCGATCGAAAGACTTACAAGTGTTGCTACGTTAATCAAAATGACGGGGCAGCTTATCAAGATAAAAGACAAACATCGTTTTAAACCTATAAAAGATAGTTTTAATTTCTATTAATGAGATTTTAAATTATTTAGTGCCCTTTCCTTTTGGAAATCCTATCTAACAATGATTTCCCGATTTTGTAAAAGACGCAACCTTTCGCAGATCTAGAACGTTACAGTCAGCACAATTATCTCTTTTTTGGCGTAGAAAAGGTTAATCGACTGATCGGGAACTTAGAAGCATACGAAAATGATATTACTAATCTTCGTACCTTAGGAAAGAGAATGATGGAGAAAAAAAATAATTAGATTAATGTCATGCCGTTATCGTGTTATGCAGTTCTCGAAATAAATTGGCAGATGACAAGAGTTCGAAATCAAGTCGAACAGAATTATACACAGAATTATACATGTACATGGAATTTGCATCTAGCTACCAAGCAGGGAATACGAAAATGTGCTAGCACTTTATGACCTAAAAGAACAACAAAGTGATTTTCAAGAATCATTTGACTAAATGTCTTACATTCTTAAGGGGTTTTAGTTTTCTGAGGGTATTTATACAAAACTAACTTGAGAAATAAATTATGGAATAATGTCAAATCTCATCCACACCAACTTGCAAGTACATGGTATTTTTGCATGTGTTACAGTGCACAGCCATATGTACATGTTGACACAGTGTATGTGCACAGCCATTCATTCATTAAAAAGAAGTGTGGACCGCAAAAAGAGGGCGTTTTTCTGTTCGATTTCCGTTACACGCTGATCTTTTCTCCATGATTCCTCTTCAGCCTTTTCCCTATATACATGATCTAGACTTATTCACTGTACATCCTTTTACACTTTTTTAATAGATATGACGACCTATAGTCGACGTCGACCTTTAGAAGACGTCGACTAATAAACAATACCTACCCTCCGGCACGTGTCCATAAATTCGTCAAATGTAATAACACCATCTCGATTGGTATCCATTTTCTACAAAATAAGCATAACATGTAAACAACCGAAAGATGCATTAATGTCTTGATTACTTGATACCAATGTTACATTCGGTCATTCACATTATTTCCGGGCACATATCGGATATCGGACCTACCAATCTTAATATGAATGGCTTTCACATGGAATGGCTATGCGTAGGAGTATATCAATAGAACAAATTATCAGAAGATGGAACATGTTGGAAAAGACAGCATATAGACAGGATAAGGACAGTATATTTTTATTTGTTTACGAGAACAAAAACTAATTTCTCCATTTTTTATTCAGAATGAACCGAGTAATATCAAAATATACAAAATTTTAGATCGTTTGAATTAAATCAGTAATAATAGTTCTTTTCCGTGTTGTGATATTTCACATACATGTCGAAGGTGTAACAAGTCTGTGGATAGAAAATAAACAAGGACCCCTGGAAATTGGTGGGATCAGGTGCCTAGGAGAGCAATCATCCCCTGTTGATCGGTCACATCTGCTGTGAGCCCTATGTATTGATGGAGTAGACAGAACATTCCGCGGGAAAATTTAATACAAAAAAGACAAACAATTGGTTTAAAAAAAAGAGCCATAATTCGACCCAATAATAGGTTATACATGTATTTGTAATCAGGTCATTAGAACGACTTTAGAATTTATCAAAATGCCAACTTAAAACGACGTTGTTGAAATCCTTGTAACATCAACTTATGTGTGAGTAGCCTGATTAAAAACTGATCATACTCTGAGCATGCTCTTGGGAAGCAAACGGAATTGTTGTGAGATATAAACACCATATGCAGGTGATAGTAGAATATTACTACATGAATAAGGAAAATTGACGATGATTTATGAATACCCAAACAAAATCAATTATCAACAAGAGATGTTTGTAAAACACTTATGCCCCCCTCCCCCCCCAAATTGGAATTTTTCTAAGTCCAAAAGGGCATAACTCTGTCTAAAATGGTGCGATCCTACCCAAAACATTTCTTGATCTAGATATTCAGCTGAAAAATCTGTATACTAAATTTCATTTCAATATGTGCAACCTCTGCAAAAAAAATGAATGGAAACTGCAATTAAGTGGAATTTTTCTAAGTCCAAGGGGCATAACTCTAACAAAAAAGGATGCAATGGTACCCAAAACATTTCTTGACCTAGATATTTATCTGATATATCTGTATACTAAATTTCATTTCAATATGTGCAACGTCTGCAAAGAAAATGAACGGAAACTGCAAATAAGTGGAATTTTTCTAAGTCCAAGGGCCATAACTCTAACAAAAAGGACGCGATCATACCCAAAACAGAACTTGACCTAGATATTTATCTGATATATCTGTATACTAAATTTCATTTCAATATGTGCAACCTCTGCAAAGAAAATGAACGGAAACTGCAAATAAGTGGAATTTTTCTGAGTCCAAGGGGCATAACTCTGTCAAAAATGGTGCGATCGTACCCAAAACAGAACTTGACCTAGATATTTACCTGATAAACATATATACCAAATTTCATTTCAATATGTGCAACGTCTGCAAAGAAAATGAACGGAAACTGCAAATAAGTGGAATTTTTCTGAGTCCAAGGGGCATAAATCTGTCAAAAATGTTGCAATCGTACCCAAAACAGAACTTGACCTAGATATTTACCTGATAAACCTATATGCCAAATTTCATTTCAATATGCAACGGTTGTGAAGAAAATGAACGGAAACTAAATGGACCGACAGACCGACAGACCGACGGACAGCAGCAAAGCAATATGCCCTCCCTTCTTCGAAGGGGGGCATAAAAATGAACTCACGAGAAAGACTCTCTCCACGTGCTCTTTTGCGGTGTTCTCGTCAATCATAGGTTCTGAGAAGCGACCCATCATCTCATAAATGGCCGACACGATGTCCGTCATCTCGTCTTTTGTGATGAAGCCGTCGCCATTAATGTCATACAGATTGAAAGCCCATTGTAACCGCTCCTGGAGAGTTCCTCTAGATAATACTGATAGTCCCATAACAAACTCCTGCAACAAATATCATATTGAACAGTAACTTTATACTGATAGTTCCACAATAAATTCCTACAACAATAATCATATTAATCATATTAATCATATTAATTTTAAAGTGATAGTCCCTTTACAAAGTCCCTAAAACAAAAGTTACAAGAGCCCAAGTTACAAGAGCCCAATGGGCCACATGCTTACCTATGTGCAATTGCTAAAAAAAAAAATTGAAATGGAAAGGTATTTGAATTTTAGCCCCCTGATGATTTCCCTATATAATATAACAAATGGCTTTGCTGTTATTGAGCAAATGAATTTTAAGATTTTCCCTTATACCAGGTATATTCCTCTGTAAAACAATCGATCCCCTATTGTACAGATATTCCGCCAGAATATTGCTATATATGATTATGTACCTACTTAAATACATGTAAATACATCTGATTCATTTATAGCGTTTTCTGAAGAATGTGAGTGTCAATAAAACTTGAGAGGAGTTTTGATAGATTTGACTTTGATCTCATTCATCATTTTTAGCCGGGCTTATTGCTCAAAGAGCAATTGCCGGCTTATGTGATCCTGTTCAAGGCAGGATGTTGACCCCATAGTCGCCATTTTAAAGTTACGTGCCAAAATATAGTTCTTACTCTCAACCGCTTTTGAGATAATACAAACGCTTATTAAAGCAACAAAAATAAAACGAAGTTTTATCTATATAAAATAAACATTAGTAGTAATGACTTTGAAAACTTCATATTAAGTAAAAGAACATAGTTTTTTTGATAATCAGTGTTACCGTAGTTCTCTACACATACGAGGTAAAGCAGGAGAGGGAACCAGACTGGCCTGTTTGTTTACATTCAGCTGCGGTTCCAGATTAATTCTGATTCTGACAAAATCGGACCGTGGTATTAGGATTGAAAAACTCACTGTCAGTGTCTTATCATTTATATTGATAGTTTTAAAATAATTTTTTCATCAGAATATAAACGTGATTCATGTAAGAAATCCATTCTACTCTGTAAATGAGCCCGGCTCTCTGTACTTCTGAGTACTTTGATTATGTTAAGGTCTCTCGCAGTTTTCCTTTAACTATTCCGTTTAATTCAGATTCTGTTTTATGTGCTGTGAATAATTTATATGAATATTTGTAAATAAAGTTGATTGTGCATCAGCTAAGTACTATCTGAGGAATAATGAAATTTTAATTATGCTACCTAATTGATTTCTAAAGAAATGGCACCGCAAAGGTGAATCCCCTCACAGAGAGCATAACTATAAATCAAGGCAGCATTTGACATTGAACCCGATGCAGATTACGTCACTTCCGTTCCGCACGAAGGACAAACTAGCCCCCTCTTCTCGTTACCATTTCACCTCCAACATCGTTGCAAGGGGAAAGATAAATCAAGAGACACTAATTAGCTACGTGACAGCATGTGATAATAAGTAAAAGTGGATGAGTATTTCTTATATGAAGAGAGTCAAAGTAATAAAAAACCGGTAATATTAGAATTGTTGCATGGTTCGTGCAAATATTGGTCATTTCTTGAAGGAATTTATTTTCATAAAAGGTTTCGGCGCATTAAAGTATCTATTGCAAAAAAAAGTCGGGCTCTGCACGAAAATACTGCTTCTTCCTCCAAACTGTAGATTCTGCAGAAAATAGCTACAGCCACAAGTCCGCAGCTGAACGTCGGGAGACGGAGGATTTTGATAGAATCATCAGAACATGTTCTTTACCTTGCGGTGTATACTCTGATTCAATGTATAATATTTTATAATACGCTTAAGACAATACGCTGAAGAGTCAGGCGATGTACTCTTCAGCGTATTTTTCATTTGTATATTGTATGATTTTTCATTGCAGCCCGGAGGACCGGGCTGCTCTATACATATACATGTAAGTTTAAGTGTTGGTGTATGGGGATTGGGGTGGGAGTAGTTATGTAGAATTAAAGATTTTCTAAATATTGAAAAGATTGTTAATCAGAATGTTCTTTCTGTTTATAAATTACGAGATACATAATATATTTACTTCCATAAAGTTTACCTGTAAAAATGTATATCATTTTCATTTTTAGGCGGAAGCCGCCTATTACTTTTGTTTTGTTGACCTTTCGACCTCTCAAGATGTTTCCCCCGTTTCATGGTACTCCAAACGGATGTATCTTAAACTAAGGGCAGACAACCCGCTAAATCATATTCGACACCCTTCCCAATCTTTATCGTTATCATCATATCAAAAAGCGTGTGTTATGGCGAATT
>NW_026928706.1:0-36456 GCF_032062105.1 Saccostrea cuccullata | reverse complement strand
GGGAAAACGTTGTTGCCGTCTTAAATGCATAGATTTTGCCTTCTTTAATGAAACTTACAGGGCATATGGCACGAGAAGGGACTTGGGGAGCGTTTGGGGAACATATCTTAACGGTTCCCGTTTTTACAATTAGCACTAGTTATTATTATGTTCCCCAAACGAAGTTGGGAACATATTGTTTTTACTCTGTTTCTTATTATTATTATTATTATTATTATTATTATTATTCTTTTTTCTTCTTATTTCTTCTAGGACTTTTATTGTCCGGAAGTGTTCTCAGAATCTGTTCACCCAACTAAGTTAAAACCTATTTAGGGTTAATAGGTGTGTTCTGTAGATGTGCTGAACGAAGGTCATTTTGCGCGCATACGCCTGCACGTGCGGGCGCGTGAAGTGAGTTAAATGACTGATATCATTAATATAGCCATAACTTTTCCATTTTTTGATGAAATGCTTTGAAACTCATTACATGAGGATATATTAATATTGTTAATATAATGACACTGTCAAATTAGCACGAACTCACGCGCGTGCACGTGCGCTTTGCTCTGATTGGCTGAAACTAAAATCTCAATATCTCTTTTGTTTTTTGAAGAAATCCATTGAAATTTTGAACATAGCCATGCATTATGATATCCTACAATATGTTATATAAAAATTTCATGAAATCACGCGCATGCACGTGTGCTGCAAGCTGATTGGCTGAAACTTTAAATGGCTATATTGTCCTTTATTTTTTGACAAAATGCTTTGAAATTTAAAACATAGTCATGCATTAGGATATCCTACAATGTGATATAAAAACAAAATCATGAAATCACGCGCATGCACGTGTGCTGCAATTTGATTGGCTGAAACTTTAAATGGCTATATCTCATTTGTTTTTTGACGAAATGCTTTGAAATTTAAAACATAGTCATGCATTAGGATATTCTACAATATGATTTAGAAAAAGATTCTTGAAATCACGTGGATGCACGTGTACTGCAATCTGATTGGCCGAAACTTGAAATGGCTATAATTCCCTTGGTTTTCAACCAAACAGGATGGGATTTAGAACATAGATAGATATAAGGGCCTCCTACAAGAGGGTATGGTCATTATGCACGTGCACGCACGTGCGTGCATTTGGAACGAGTGAAATTAAATATACACTTAAATGAGTGATTTTTTAAATACTTTTGGACTAAATGCTTTAATATAAAGTATATTTAAATATATAGAAAGTGTAGGCAAGATTATATATGATCATTACGCACGTGCATTCACATGGGCACGCGTGCAATGTTAAACTTTGAATATAATTGGTATCCTTTACAGGAATATGGCACCAAAAGGGAGTTGGGTAGCGTTTGGGGAACATATGTAACGGTGCCCGTTACAATTAGCACTAGTTAAGGTCTTTCCGTTTCAGACGGAAGACCTTATAGTGATTCTACTGTTTCTTGTTCTTATTATTATTATTATTATGATTATTTTATTTTCCCTTTTCTTTTTTGACGATTTCTCAGAGATGACTGGATAAATTCTCGTGAAATTTTCAGGGATGATAGAGAGAGAAAATATCTTTCAAATGCAGTTTTCAGTTTTTCAAAATTCACTTCCGGTCGTCAAATATGTCCGATTTCCGTTTTTTTCAAAAAATTTTGTCCGAGTCATATCTCAGAAACGGTAAGAGATTAAGACATAAAACTTTCATGAATAATAGATCATGACTAGTAGATTTGTGCAATGTTTTAAGATCGTCCGTCCGTTACTTCCGGTCGTCACAGGAAGTGATAAAAAAAATCGAAAATTTCAACTTTTTCTTTTTGAAAACTTTTTTGCATCACATTATAGCATCTTTTTTGTAGTTTCGAAATATATCAGTCCCACCGGAAACAAAAACGACAACTTCCGGTTATAAGAGAAAAACTGCATATTTTCAGTATTTTTCTCTCCCATAAATATTTTTTATACGTAATGTTCTTGAAATGATTTTTGGATATGTTATTCAGACTGCAAATGTCTACAGTAACGTCAAATGTCTTTGTAAAATTCACTTCCGGTCGCGTGATTTCCTGTCCTCAAAATGAGAAGTTATCATAGCGAATTCTCGTAAACGATAAGAGATTAACACACCAAACTTATATAAGTGGTAGATCTTGATAAGTAGACAAATTCAGTTGGGATAAGATTGTCAGCCGTCACTTCCGGTCGTCACAGGAAGTGATCCAAAAAATCAAAATTTTTAACTTTTCTTGCGTGAAACATTTTTTGCATCACATTATAACATCTTATTTGTATTTTTGAAATATATCAGTCCCACCGGAAACTAAAACGACAACTTCCGGTTATAAGAGAAAAACTACATAATTTGTGCATTTTTCTTTCCCATAAATATTTTTAATACATAAAATATTTGTAGTGACTTTTAGATGTGTTATATAGACTGCTTATGTCTACATTAACCTCAAATATCTTTGTAAAATTCACTTCCGGTCGCGTGATTTTCAGTCCTCAATATGAGAAGTTATCACAAAGAGATCTCGGAAACGGTAAGAGATGGAGACGCCAAACTTGAACGAGTAATAGATCTTGATAAGTAAGGAAACACCTAAGGGTTAAGATCGCTTGCCGTCATTTCCGGTCGTCACAGGAAGTGATCAAAGAAATCAGAAATTTCAAATGTCTAGAGTAACTACAAATATCTGTTAAAAATTGACTTCCGGTATCATGATTTCCTGTCCTCAAACTGAGTAGTTAACAAAGCTAGATCTTGGTTATGATAACTCATCAAGACACTTAACTTATATGAATAATAAACCTTGAAGAGTGAACAACAGATATTGGGATAAATGTCTCCGCCGTCACTTCCGGTCGTAACAGGATGTGATTTGAAAAATCGAAAATTCCAACTTTTTTCTTTCCAATTTTTTTCATTACTTTATTGCATCTAATTAGTAGTTTTGAAATATGTATCAGCTCCACCAAAAATAAATCAAAAAAATAAAAACAACAACAACTTCCAATTATAAGAAATAAAACAACACCAAAGGTAAAAAAGTCAAAGTCATTGGAAAAGTATTTAAATTGCTTATATATGCCATATGACCTTGACCTTTGAGTTTGATGTTTGACCTTGACATTTGACCTTGACCCCTTACTCAAAAAGTAACAAAGAAATATTCATTTCTTTTATCTAGATTCAGCTTCAAGTGTTAATCTCAAGTTTATCTCTCTTTTTTGGATGACCTTGACCTTGATAAATGACCCCCTATTGATCCAAAGGTCACAATTAAGTTTAATGTCGTTAAAGTATTTGCAACTCTTACTCTAACAAATACTTATATCCCCCCTCCTTTATTAAAAAAAACCAAATATAGATAAAATGTCTACAAGTCAAACGACACGATATATCGACATAAGATTTGGAGTAAAAGCAAGAAAAGACCTTAAAGAAAGTGTCCTGAGAGTTTTAAGGAGAGTCTCTAAAATAAAATGAAATTCTAGTGAAAATCGGCAAAATCTGCATTTTTTTTTCTGTCTGAAATTTTGTATTGCTGAGCATAAAAATTAATTAAAGCCCGTATTGGCTATTTCTGCAATTTTTGTTAATATCATTCGACTCTCCTGCTCTATTACGACATTTTAATACCAAATACTCTTGCTTTCTTTAGTGTATGGAATTTATTTCAATTTTATTTGGATTTAATATTAATAGAATGAATCTTGATTTCATTTGAAATTTGATTTTTTTTTTCTAGAATAACACAATCCAATGAAATAGCGACTTTCAGCATATTAAAAAGAAATACACGTTTATTCCCTGTGTTTCCCATCTAGAATTACATGTTTGGAAATTTATTCAAACATCTCTTTTATACATGTATAATGCACATATGATGCAGGTTCACATGGGACATTTCACAACGTTTTCACTTACGCTTCCGTCTTGATGCGCAGATCAAATGCATGTTATTCATATCATAAGGTATATCGTAATTTTAATCAGACCCTACCCCTTACATCTTAACTCGAAAACAATCTCATTCAAGTTGATATATGCACCTAGGAGCGTGTTACAATGTTTTGAACGCGCTCTCTTTGCGTGATCAATGAAATCGTGGTTATCCCCGAGTCGACTCGTATAATCCAGGAAGTCTGTTTAGAGTATATTTATACCAACTACGAGCCCGATCTAAAATCCTTGTAGAGAAATGAGAATTTTGCTGTTTTATTTATTTATTTATTTTTTTGCTTTTTTTACTTTCTTCGGCCCAAATGATATTGAAATGCTTAAAAAGGTGGAAAGGCCGATAATTGTTCACTGAACAATTAGTCTACTAGTTTATGATATGTCTGTCTTTTTTAAAATAGAAAAAAAAACATCCTGCATACAGATAAATAGAGGAGAACGGAAGACCTTCTTTGTTGCTGTAGCAACAAGAGTTTCTAGTTATTATGTTCCCCAAACGAAGTTGGGGAACATATTGTTTTTACTCTATTTCTTATTATTAAGGTCTTCCGTCTCCAACGGAAGACCTTCTTGTTATTCTTCGGTTTCTTTTTACCTATTATTAGGGTCTTCCGTCTCCAACGGAAGACCCTTCTATTATTCTATTGTTTCTTTTTCACTTTTATTATTATTATTATTATTATTTTTTTCTTTACACATTTTTGTGCAGACGATTTCTCAGAGATGCTTGAGTGGATTGCCTTGAAATTTTCAGGAATGATGTATCATGAACTAAACCTGATACTTTTTTTTTATTTTTCGAAAAATCACTTCCGGTCGGAAGTTATCGCCCTTTAATCGAATTTTTAGTGACCATTTTGTCCAGACAAAAACTCAAAAACGACAAAAGCTAGAATGCTGTCCTTTTCAGGACTGATAGACAACATTTTATAGTTTTGCACCTATACTTTCAAATATTCCGGAAGTGCTTAGTATGGAAGCTCGGTAGGGGTCAAAAATTAGGACATGAATCATGACTGAAATTTTGAGACATTTTCCATCATATCTTTTAAAGTATAATTATTTTGTTAAAACATACTGAGGAATATTTGTGCAAAATGACAAGATCTTTAATATAATATCAAGAAAAAGGTGCTGACTCATCAAATTAGGGGCCGACAGGGGCTAAAAGTCTTTATACGATAACTCTGTAACAGTCAATATTTTGTAATACATTACTGAAGCAAAAATGTTTATCTCAACAATCTACAACTATATATTATAATTTTAATGTCGTATGTTACATAATTAGGGGCCACAAAGGGCCAGAATTCTAAATCTTTGACGTTTTATATCTCGAAAGGCAGAAATATTTTGATAAGCAATATTGAACAAAAGATGTTCAAAATAATGTTCTAAACAATATGCAACCTTTCATTTTTTGCTAAACGTCCCCATTAAGGAGTTGAAGGGTTGGCCCCTAAATATTTCTTTTGCTAATAGCTCAAAAACGAAAAAGAATTTCTGAGTAGTTGTTGAACAAAAAATGTTCAAAATCTGAAGAACTTTAAGATGATCTCCCGAAAAAGGGGCTGGGCACTCGAATTAGGGGCCAAGAGGGGCCAAAAGTCTTCAATCGATAACTCTTTTTCAGTTAATATTTTGTGATATGTTTCTGAAGCAAAGATGTTTATCTCAACGATCAACAACTATATATTATGATTTTTATGTCGTATGTTACATAATTAGGGGCCACAAGGGGCCAGAATGCTAAATCTTTGTCGCTTTATATCTCGAAAGGCAGAAATATTTTGATAAGCAATATTGAACAAAAGATGTTCAAAATAATGTTCTAAACAAAATGCAACCTTTCATTTTTTGCTAAACGTCCCCATTAAGGAGTTGAAGGGTTGGCCCCTAAATATTTCTTTTGCTAATAGCTCATAAACGAAAAAGAATTTCTGATTAGTTGTTGAACAAAAAATGTTCAAAATCTAAAGATCTTTAAGACGAGATCCTGAAAAAGGGGCTGGACACTCGAATTAGGGGCCAAGAGGGGCCAAAAGTCTTCAATCGATAACTCTTTATTAGTTAATATTTTGTAATACATTTCTGAAGCAAAGATGTTTATCTCAACAATCTACAATTATATATTATAATTTAAATGTCGTATGTTACATAATTAGGGGCCACAAGGGGCCAGAATGCAAAATCTTTGATGCTTTATATCTCGAAAGGCAGGAATATTTTGATAAGCAATATTGAACAAAAGATGTTCTAAATAATGTTCTGAACATATGCAACCTTTCATTTTTTGCTAAACGTCCCCATTAAGGAGTTGAAGAGTTGGCCCCTAAATATTTCTTTTGCTAATAGCTCAAAAAACGAAAAGAATTTCTTAACAGTTGTTGAACAAAAAATGATCAAAATCCTAAGAGCTTTTAGATGACATGAAGAAAAAGGGCTGATTCCTACAATTAGGGGCCGTTAAGGGGATTTTTTAAGTCTTTAATGATCAATGTCTTTTTAAAGATTGTGGTAAATCATTATATTTTTGAGTGAAAATCTCAACCAAAATCTTTTCTCATCTTATCAAGAATTGGACGGAAGACCCACTCGTTGCTCGCAACGAGATCGTATCTAGTTATTATTATTTTTCTTACCGATTTTGTGCACGCGATTTCTCGTAAACTACTGGGTCGATTCTCATGAAACTTTCACATATGATAGGTACTGATCTAAACCTTATTGGAATTTTTTTTCGTTGACGCCGTCACTTCCGGTCGTGAGATATGGACAATTTCCTGATTTTAAAATGCAATTTTGTCTTGATTAAGTAGCAAAAACTGCTTAAGATATGAACTGAAGATTAATTGGAGATGATAGTTCATGATTTATAGCGTTGCAGAATCGCCTTTTCGTGCGTCGTCATTACTTCCGGTCGATACCGGAAACGAATTTAAGAAACGCAATTTTTCAACTTTTCTTTTTTAATATCTTTGTTTTAGAATTGAATAGAGACCCTTTTGCAGAAGCGAAATATGTAATTTGTTTGAAAATCGAAAAAGCCAATCTCGAGATATATGCATTTGAAAACGCGAAGCGGCGATCTCAATGGCTAAATGGTTAGCGCGTTGGATTGTCACGCGGGCGACCCGGGTTCGATCCCCCGTGTGACCAAAAAATTTTATCATTTTTTCTGCTCGATTTTTCGATATTTTTAAATTTTAAACCAATTGGAACAATATATTATAAACTTTTAAGCATATCTTGCGTAATAAGGGGTCACAAGGGGCCAGAATGTCACATTGACGCTTTATATCTCAAAAAGGGGGAATATTTTGATAAGCAATATTGAACAAAAGATGGTCAGAATAATGTTTTAAACAATATGCATACTTTGAATTTTTGTAAAACTGCCCCATTAAGGACCTGTAGGAGTGGCCCCTAAATATTTTCATTGAGCATATCTCCACAACGAATAGAAATCTATGAATAGGTGTTGAACAAAAAATCTTCAAAATCACAAGACCTTTCATTTGATATCAAGAAAAAGGGGCTGACCCCTCAAATTAGGGGCTCAGAGGGGCCAAAAGTCTTTTATCTATAACTCTCTTATGATCATTATTTTGTTATACATTAACTGAAGCAAAAGTATTTATCTTAACAATTTGCATCAATATATGATACTAGTTTGATAATATGTTATTACGTAATTAGGGGTCACAAGGGGCCAGAATGTCAAATCTTTGACGCTTTATATCTCGAAAAGGGGGAATATTTTGATAAGCAATATTGAACAAAAGATGGTCAGAATAATGTTCTAAACAATATGCATACTTTGAATTTTTGTAAAACGGCCCCATTAAGGACTTGTAGGAGTGGCCCCTAAATATTTTCATTGAGCATATCTCCACAACAAAAAGAAATTTCTGAATAGGTGTTGAACAAAAAATCTTCAAAATCACAAGACCTTTCATTTGATATCAAGAAAAAGGGGCTGACCCCTCAAATTAGGGGCCCAGAGGGGCCAAAAGTCTTTCATCTTTAACTCGTTAACGATCAATATTTTATAATACATTACTGAAGCAAAAATGTTTATCTTGACGATTTGCAACTATATAAAATATAAATTTATTATAATATGTTACGTAATTAGGGGTCACAAGGGGCCAGAATGGTAAATCTTTGAGGTTTCATATCTCGAAAACGGCGAATATTTTGACAAGCAATATTGAACAAAAGATGGTCAGAATAATATTTTAAACAATACGCATACTTCAATTTTTTGTAAAACGCCCCATTAAGGACTTGTAGGGATGGTCCCTAAATATTTCTGTTTAGCATATCTCCACAACGAATAGAAATCTCTGAATAAGTGTTGAACAAAAAATCTTCAAAATCACAAGACCTTTCATTTGATATCAAGAAAAAGGGGCTGACTCCTCAAATTAGGGGCTCAGAGGGGCCAAAAGTCTTTTATCTATAACTCTCTAATGATTAATATTATGTTATACATTACTGAAACAAAAGTATTTATTTTAACGATTTGCAACAATATATGATGCAATTTTGATCATATGTTACGTAATTAGGGGTCACAAGGGGCCAGAGTATCAAATCTTTGATGCTTTATATCTCGAAAATGGGGAATATTTTGATAAGCAATATTGAACAAAAGATGGTCAGAATAATGTTCTTAACAATATGCATACTTTGATTTTTTGTAAGACGGTCCCATTAAGGATTTGTAGGATTGGCCCCTAAATATTTCCGTTTGGCATATCTCCACAACGAATAGAAATCTCTGAATAAGTGTTGAACAAAAAATCTTCAAAATCATAAGACCTTTCATTTGATATCAAGAAAAAGGGGCTGACCCCTCAAAATAGGGGCTCACAGGGGCCAAAAGTCTTTTATCTATAACTCTTTAATGATCAATATTTTATAATACATTACAGGGGCAAATTTATTCATCATAACGATTTGAATCAATATATGATAACATTTTGATCATATGTTACGTAATTAGGGGTTGCAAGGGACAAAACGCTGTTTTTTTATGCTTTACGTTTCAAAAAGGGGGAGAATTTTTATAAGCCTTATTGAACAAAAGATATTCAGAATACTCTGATAAAAATGAGAAATTTTATATTTAATGAAGGAAAACTTAAAGTCATTCTCTTTTAACGATTATTTCAGTCAAAATCACATCTCATCTTATCTAGTTAAGGTCTTCCGTCTTCAGCGGAAGACCTTCTTGTTATTCTTAGGTTTCTTTTTCACTTTTATTATTATTATTATTCTTTTTTTTCTTACCGATTTTGTGCACGATATTTCTCAAAAACGGCTGGATGGATTTCCATGAAAATTTCAGGACTTATGTATCATAATTTGAACCTTATGCATTTCTTTCCGTTTTGATGACGTCACTTCCGGTTTGGAGATATTGTCCATTTTATGATTTTTGAAGGGTCAGATTGTCTCCAGACTTTCTCAATAATGGCTCAAGATAGAAACATGAAACTTTCAGGTATGATAGACCAAAGGCTATAGATATGTATAATGTTTTTCATTTTTATCAGAAAAGCCGCACGTCGGCGCTCGCTATGGCCCGAAAATAGTCGTATCGCGAATTGCAAATTTTTTAACACCTTTTCCACGATATCTTTTTACCTGGAAATATTTTGTTAAAACATATAGAACAGAAGAAGTGTAGAATTTCAAGATCTTTCAAATGATATCTTGTAAAAAGGGCTGGCCCCTAAAATTAAGGCCCTAGAGGGGCCGAAAGTTTTTTCTTTATATCTCAAAAAGTATTGAGAATTTGTAATACGTCAAAGAAGCAAAGTTGTTCAAAATGTAAAACTAAATCTACTGGAGTCGTCAAAATACGTCCGGCCAAACCGGAAGTAGTCGGAAAACGTGTATTTTTGCCGTTCTTGACAAGTTTTTGGATAACATATGTCTCTGGGGGCATAAAAATTAATTTTCCGTCCGTCGGTGTCACTTCCGGTCAAACCGGAAGTAGCTAAAAATAGCTTATTTTGAAGATCTTTGATGCAAAATTTAAATTATAAAATCACTGGAGACGACTTAGCTCATTGCTTTCTTTTTTTATGTCACTTCCGGCACTTCCGGTCAAAACCGGACGGAAGACCTACTCGTTGCTTTGCAACGAGCTTTGCTCTAGTTATTATTATTATTTTTATTATTATTCTTACCGATTTTGTGCACGCGAGTTCTCGGAAACGGTTCGATGGATTTTCACGAAACTTTCAGATCTAATAGATATTGATCTGAACCTTATTGGAAATTTTTTATACTGAGATTGTCACTTCCGGTCGTGAGATATGGACGTTTTTCCAATTTTCAGAGGGTCTCCTTGCCCTGGTAACTCCTCCTAAATGACTTGAGATATTGAGTTGAGATTTTCAGTGTAGATAGAGGATGAATTGTAGAAGTGCCATTTTGAGACTATACCTATCCAGTGCAAAAGGCACTAAAGCTCACCTGGGATTAAAAAAATGGCTCAAAAATATCTCACATAATTTGACACATTTTGTTTCATATCTTCATACATGTTCAAAATTTGTTAAATTATATTGAAGAGAAAATGTGCAAAATTACAAGACCTTTCATTTGATATCAAGAAAATGGGGCTGACCCCTCAAATTAGGGGCTCAGAGGGGCCAAAAGTCTTTTATCTATAACTCTCTAATGATCAATATTTTGTTATACATTACTGAAGCAAAAGTATTTATCTTCACAATTTGCAACAATATATGATAAAATTTTGATCATATGTTACGTAATTAGGGGTCACAAGGGGCCAGAATGTCAAATCTTTGACGCTTTATTTCTCGAAAAGGGGGAATATTTTGATAAGCAATATTGAACAAAAGATGGTCAGAATAATGTTCTAAACAATATGCATACTTTGAATTTTTGCTAAACGGCCCCATTAAGGACTAGTAGTAGTGGCCCCTAAATATTTCCATTTCGCATATCTCCAAAACTAAAAGAAATCTCTGAATAAGTGTTGAACAAAAAATCTTCAAAATCACAAGACCTTTCATTTGATATCAAGAAAATGGGGCTGACCCCTCAAATTAGGGGCTCAGAGGGGCCAAGAGTCTTTTGTCTTTAACTCTCTAATGATCAATATTTTGTTATACATTACTGAAGCAAAAGTATTTATCTTACCGATTTGCAACAATATATGATGATATTTTGATCATATGTTACGTAATTAGGGGTTAAAAGGGGCCAGAATGTCAAATCTTTGACGCTTTATATCTCAAAAAAGGGGAATATTTTGATAAGCAATATTGAACAAAAGATAGTCAGAATAATGTTTTGAACAATATGCATACTTAGAATTTTTGTAAAACGGCCCCATTAAGGACTTGTGGGGGTGGCCCCTAAATGTTTCCATATAGCATATCTGAACAACCAAAAGAAATCTCTGAATAAGTGTTGAACAAAAAATCTTCAAAATCACAAGACCTTTCATTTGATATCAAGAAAATGGGGCTGACCCCTCAAATTAGGGGCTCAGAGGGGCCAAGAGTCTTTTATCTATAACTCTCTAATGATCAATATTTTGTTATAAATTACTGAAGCAAAAGTATTTATCTTCACAATTTGCAACAATATATGATAAAATTTTGATCATATGTTACGTAATTAGGGGTCACAAGGGGCTAGAATGTCAAATCTTTGACGCTTTATTTCTCGAAAAGGGGGAATATTTTGATAAGCAATATTGAACAAAAGATGGTCAGAATAATGTTGTAAACGATATGCATACTTTCAATTTTTGCTAAACGGCCCCATTAAGGACTAGTAGTAGTGGCCCCTAAATATTTCCATTCAGCATATCTCCACCACGAAAAGAAATCTCTGAATAAGTGTTGAACAAAAAATCTTCAAAATCACAAGACCTT
This sequence comes from Saccostrea cuccullata, assembly GCF_032062105.1. NCBI lineage: Eukaryota > Metazoa > Mollusca > Bivalvia > Ostreida > Ostreidae > Saccostrea > Saccostrea cuccullata. The sequence goes on along the minus strand of NW_026928706.1, from coordinate 24,570 downwards.
TCATTTGATATCAAGAAAATGGGGCTGACCCCTCAAATTAGGGGCTCAGAGGGGCCAAGAGTCTTTTATCTATAACTCTCTAATGATCAATATTTTGTTATACATTACTAAAACAAAAGTATTTATCTTAACGATTTGCAACAATATATGATATAATTTTTATAATGTGTTACGTAATAAGTGGTTACAAGGAGCCAAAATGATATATGTTTTCTGCTTTACGTCTCAAAAAGAGGGAGTATTTTTATAAGCCATATAGAACAAAAGATGTTCAGAATATCGTGATAAAAAACAGAAACTTTAAAATTAATGAAGGAAAACTTATTGTCATTCTCTTTTAACGAATATCTCAGTCAAAATCACATCTCATCTTATCGAAAAATTCAACGGAAGACCTACTCGTTGCTCGCAACGAGATCTCATCTAGTTATTATTATTATTATTATTCTTTTTTTTCTTATTTGTTCTCCGGTACTTTTTTGTCCGGAAGTGTTCTCAGAAACTGTTCACCCAACTGACCTAAAACCTTTTTAGGGTTAATGGGTGTGTAGTGTAGATGTGCGGAACGAAGGTCATTTTGCGCGCATACGCCTGCACGTGCGTGCGCGTGCAACACGTGAAATGACTTATATACTTAATATAGCTATAACTTTTACATTTTTTAATGAAATGATTTGAAACTCATTATATAAAGATATATTAATAGTGTAGATAATGTGACACTGTCAAATTAGCACGAACTCACGCGCATGCACGTGCGCTGCGCTCTGATTGGCTAAAACAAAAATCTCAGTATCTTCTCTGTTTTTTGACGAAATGCTTTGAAATTTAAAACATAGTCATGAATTAGGATATCCTACAATATGATATAGAAAAAAGTTCATGAAATCACGCGCATGCACGTGTGCTGCAATCTGATTGGCTGACACTTTAAATGACTATATCGCCTTTGTTTTTTAACGAAATGCTTTGAAATTTAAAACATAATCATACATTAGGATGTCCTGCAATATGATATACAAAAAATTTCAAGAAATTACGCGCATGCACGTGCGCTTTGCTCTGATTGGCTGAAACTTTAAACGACTATATCTCCTTTGTTTTTTGACGAAATGCTATGAAATTTAAAACATAGTCATTCATTAGAATATCCTACAATGCAATATAGAAAAAAAAATCATGAAATCACGCGCATGCACGTGTGCTGCAATCTGATTGGCTGAAACTTGAAATGGCTATAACTCCCCTGTTTTTCAACCAAACAGGATGGGATTCAGAACATAGATAAATATAAGGGACTCCTACAAGAAAGTATGGTCATCATGCACGTGCACGCACGTGCGTGCATTTGGAACGAATGAAATTAGAAATACACTTGAATGAGTGATTTTTTGGACTGAATGCTTTCATATATAGTATATTACAGGGAATATGGCACTAAAAGGGAGTTGGGGAGCGTTTGGGGAACATCTGTAACGGTTCCCGTTACAATTAGCACTAGTTATTATTCTTTTTTCTTCTTATTTCTTCTCCGGTACTTTTTTGTCCGCGAGTGTTCTCAGAAACTGTTCACCCAACTGAGCTAAAACCTTTTTAGGGTTAATAGGTGTGTAGTGTAGGTGTGCGGAACGAAGGTCATTTTGAGTGCATACGCCTGCACGTGCGGGCGCGTGATATGAGTGAAATGACTAATATATTTAATATAGCCATAACTTTAACATTTTTCAATGAAATGCTTTGAAACTCATTATATAAGGATATATTAATAGTGTAGATAATGTGACACTGTCAAATTAGCAAGAACTCACGCGCATCTACGTGTGCTTCGCTCTGATTGGCTGAAACCAAAATCTCAATATCTTTTCTGTTTTTTGACGAAATGGTATGAAATTTAAAATATAAGCATACTTTAGGATGCCCTACAATATGACATATAACATTTGTCATGAAAGCACGCGCATGCACGTGCGCTGCAATCTGACTGGCTTAAACTTCAAATGGCTGTAACTCCCTTGTTTTTCAACCAACCAGAATGGGATTTAGAACATACACAGACATAATAGACTCCTACAAGAAGATATGGTCATCATGCACATGAATGCACGCGCATGCACGTGCGCTTTGCTCTGATTAGCTGAAACAAAAATCTCAATATCTTACTTGTTTTTTGACAAAATATTTTGAATTTTAAAATATAATCGTGCTTTAAGACGTCCTAAACTATGATATATAAAAGTTTTCAAGAAACCACGCCCATGCACGTGTGCTGCGATCTGATTGGCTTAAACTTTAAATGCCTATTACTTTTTTGATTCTCAACAAAACAGGATGAAATTTAGAATATGAATAGATATAAAGGATTCCAACATTATGCTACTATCAAACTTGAATGCAAGGACATGCATGCACGTTTGCGCGCGCAATGCGTTAAATGACCGATTTACTTAATGTAGTCGTAAAATTTTGATGAAACGTTTCAAAATTCAAAGAATAGAAACACATTAAAAGTGTAGTCACGATGATATGGCTTTCATGCATTGCACCTGCGCGCGCGTGCAATGATCAAATGACTTGTATACTTGATATGGCCGTTAGTTTTATATTTCTTTATGAAATGCTTTGATGACCTTGACCTTTGACCTTGACATTTGACCCCTTGACCCAAAGGTCACAATCCAGCTCAAGTTCGTAGATGTTATTACAAACTCACTTTAACAAATGCTTAGAATAAATAAGTCACCCCCCCCCCCTTCTCCTTAAAAAAAAAAAAATCAAAAGCAACGTAGAAAATTTCTCTGAAACTCTATCAACACCTGGGATCGACATAAAATTTCACTTAAAGTGCAGAAAAGACTTCATAGAAAGTTTCCTGAAAGTTTTACGGTAAGTCTCTAAAGTATATTGAAATTATGAATTTTTACGGCAAAAATTACAAATTTTGTCGTGTTTGAAATTTAAGTGCAGACGAACAAAGATATGATATAAACCTTTTAAAGCCTATTTCTCCAGATGTCGTTAATAGCATTCAATTCTACTGATATGAATTAATATTTTAATACCAAGCATTCTTCTTTAATTTTTCCATTGAAATTTATCTGATTTTTTTTTAGAATTACTCACAATCCCCAGAAATAGCGAGTTTCGGTATATTAAAAAGCAATACACGTTTCTTTCCCGTAAAACATCAGATGTTTGAATTCATGAAAAAATATTAATGAGGGGGTGTTAAACAATACCTGTCACATTAGCTGACACCAAAAAACCAGGGTACGTACACGAAATTTTCTGATTTATTTGCATCTGCAAACAGGGCTACCCTCAAATCCACGTGTTTTCAATGTCTTTATAAACATCTCAAAAGCACCCCAGGAAGTAGCCTCCTATGCCCTGGAAAAATAGTTCCTGTCAAAAAACTTTATTTATTTACAGAGTAGATAAAATTTCCTAGGCACAGGTACCAGAGTTGTCAAAATGGCCTGGAAGGAAATAAAAAAAAAAAAAAAACTCTCAAAAGAAAGGAAAATCGGCTTTATATGTATGGAACTACAATTGACTAAGTTCATGTTGATTGGTCAATTACCGGTGTGGTACCCCTAGTTGCCTTGAACCCACTCCTGCCTTTCTGAATAAAACCAACTCCGAGCCCGATGTAAAAATCCTAGTAGAGAAATGAGAATTTGAAATTTTCTGTCTTATTATGTTCCCCAAACGAAGTTTGGGAACATATTGTTTTTACTCTGTTTCTTATTATTAGGTTTTCCACCTTTCCGTGGAAAGACCTATTGGTTTCTTCTGTTTCTTATTATTCTTCTTATTTTTCCGCCGTGTGATTTTGAGTTTCAAGATATATCGAAGAGATTTATAGTCCATAAGAATGTACTCCGTAAAAGATTACTGCAGTTGACCCTGCGTAAATGAACCTTGACCGCTTTCAAAGTTATTGCCCCTTCCACAAGAAATGCTTGTTATCGCTACTTCTCCAAAACCATAAGCTGTAGAGATATGAAACCTTCACTAAAGTCTTTGACTAATTGAGAGGACTCTTCATCTATTCATTGCGAAAGTATTCTCAAATTTGCATGAACTCACGCGCATGCACGTGCACTTTGCTCTGATTGGCCCTTTCAATGAGTTATTGCCCCTGAAACTTTTTGAATTTAACAAATAATTATTTTTTTTTAAAACGACAAGTCGTAGAGACATGGGACCAACTGCATAAGATTTATTGACCTTTGACCTTAAAATTCATATAAAGGTCAAAGGTCAAGGTCATTCCAAAAATGAGAAATTAAGCATTTTTTGTATCTCTTTTGTCTTTTAACATATACTTTATGTCTATGCATCATTAATATGTACTCTTAAAACTGTTTCAAAGATTTCATTCTTGTCCCCTAACATGAACACATTTAAAAGTTATTGCCCCTTGTGCGAAAAACCTTGTTATTGCTACTCCTCTGAAACCGTAGACCGTAGAGCCACCAAACTTTCACTTATGTCTTAAGGGTCTTTAGGCCTAACTTCACTGTGTAAGTGAGAAAGGATCTGATGACCCCTTATATGAGTTATTGCCCTTTAACTTCTTTGTACATACTATTAAACCATATAACTTGAAAACTATAAGTCATAGAAGCATGAGATCAATTGCATTGTGACTCTTGACCTTTGACCTTGAATATTTTCTCAAGGTCAAAGGTCAAGGTCATTCCAATTTTTTTTCAATTTTCATTTAGTTCTATGGTTTCAGACAATTTTTGTTTCTTTTTCATGGAATATAATTTTAAGGAGTCAGATATAAAACAAATTTGAAATTTAAAGAAGGTGGAAAGACCTCTTATTGTTCTGTGAACAATAAGTCTCCTAGTTATTATTATTATTCTTTTTTCTTCTTATTTCTTCTCCGGTACTTTTTTGTCCGCGATGTTCTCAGAAACTGTTCACCCAACTGAGCTAAAACCTTTTTAGGGTTAATAGGTGTGTAGTGTAGGTGTGCGGAACGAAGGTCATTTTGCGCGCATACGCCTGCACGTGCGGGCGCGTGATATGAGTGAAATGACTAATATATTTAATATAGCCATAACTTTAACATTTTTCAATGAAATGCTTTGAAACTCATTATATAAGGATATATTAATAGTGTAGATAATGTGACACTGTCAAATTAGCAAGAACTCACGCGCATCTACGTGCGCTTCGCTCTGATTGGCTGAAACCAAAATCTCAATATCTTTTCTGTTTTTTGACGAAATGGTATGAAATTTAAAATATAAGCATACTTTAGGATGCACTACAATATGACATATAACATTTGTCATGAAAGCACGCGCATGCACGTGCGCTGCAATCTGATTGGCTTAAACTTTAAATGGCTATAACTCCCTTGTTTTTCAACCAAACAGGATGGGATTTAGAACATAGACAGACATAATAGACTCCTACAAGAAGATATGGTCATCATGCACATGAATGCACGCGCATGCACGTGCGCTTTGCTCTGATTAGCTGAAACAAAAATCTCAATATCTTACTTGTTTTTTGACAAAATATTTTGAATTTTTAAAATATAATCGTGCTTTAAGACGTCCTAAACTATGATATATAAAAGTTTTCAAGAAACCACGCCCATGCACGTGTGCTGCGATCTGATTGGCTTAAACTTTAAATGCCTATTACTTTTTTGATTCTCAACAAAACAGGATGAAATTTAGAATATGAATAGATATAAAGGATTCCTACATTATGCTACTATCAAACTTGAATGCAAGGACATGCATGCACGTTTGCGCGCGCAATGCGTTAAATGACCGATTTACTTAATGTAGTCGTAAAATTTTGATGAAACGTTTCAAAATTCAAAGAATAGAAACACATTAAAAGTGTAGTCACGATGATATGGCTTTCATGCATTGCACCTGCGCGCGCGTGCAATGATCAAATGACTTGTATACTTGATATTTAGTTAGTTTTATATTTCTTTATGAAATGCTTTGATGACCTTGACCTTTGACCTTGACCTTTGACCCCTTGACCCAAAGGTCACAATCCAGCTCAAGTTCGTAGATGTTATTACAAACTCACTTTAACAAATGCTTAGAATAAATAAGTCACCCCCCCCCTTCTCCTTAAAAAAAAAAAAAATAAAAAGCAACGTAGAAAAATTCTCTGAAAATCTATCAAAACCTGGGATCGACATAAAATTTCTTTTAAAGTGCAGAAAAGACTTCATAGAAAGTTTCCTGAAAGTTTTACGGTAAGTCTCTAAAGTATATTGAAATTATGAATTTTTACGGCAAAAATTACAAATTTTGTCGTGTTTGAAATTTAAGTGCAGACGAACAAAGATATGATATAAACCTTTTAAAGCCTATTTCTCCAGATGTCGTTAATAGCATTCAATTCTACTGATATGAATTAATATTTTAATACCAAGCATTCTTCTTCTATTTTACCATTGAAATTTATCTGATTTTTTTTTAGAATTACACACAATCCCCAGAAATAGCGAGTTTCGGTATATTAAAAAGCAATAAACGTTTCTTTCCCGTAAAACATCAGATGTTTGAATTCATGAAAAAATATTAATGAGGGGGTGTTAAACAATACCTGTCACATTAGCTGACACCAAAAAACCAGGGTACGTACACGAAATTTTCTGATTTATTTGCATCTGCAAACAGGGCTACCCTCAAATCCACGTGTTTTCAATGTCTTTATAAACATCTCAAAAGCACCCCAGGAAGTAGCCTCCTATGCCCTGGAAAAATAGTTCCTGTCAAAAAACTTTATTTATTTACAGAGTAGATAAAATTTCCTAGGCACAGGTACCAGAGTTGTCAAAATGGCCTGGAAGGAAATAAGAAAAACTCTCAAAAGAAAGGAAAATCGGCTTTATATGTATGGAACTACAATTGACTAAGTTCATGTTGATTGGTCAATTACCGGTGTGGTACCCCTAGTTGCCTTGAACCCACTCCTGCCTTTCTGAATAAAACCAACTCCGAGCCCGATGTAAAAATCCTAGTAGAGAAATGAGAATTTGAAATTTTCTGTCTTATTATGTTCCCCAAACGAAGTTTGGGAACATATTGTTTTTACTCTGTTTCTTATTATTAGGTCTTTCCACCTTTCCGTGGAAAGACCTATTGTATTCTTCTGTTTTCTTATTATTAGGTCTTTCCACCTTTCTGTGGAAAGACCTATTGATTTTCTTCTGTTTATTATTATTATTATTATTATTATTCTTCTTCCGCTGATTTTTTGTTTCGACATTTATCGAAAAGACTTTTTGTTCATCGTAAAGGTCATTAAAAGTTAGGAACAAATTTGACCCAACGCGTATGAACTATGACGGCTTTCGAAGTTATTGCCCCTTTCGCAAGAAATGCTTGTTATCGCTACTCCTTTGAAACCGTAAACCGTAGAGGTATGAAACCTTCACCAATGTCTTGGATTAATTGAGAGGACTCTGGAATCTATTCATTGCAAAAGTATTCGGTGACTCCTTCAATGAGTTATTGCCCCTGAAAGTCTTAAAGCTGACAAGAAAAATTAAAAACTTTTAAAGGACAAGTGGTAAAGATATGGGACCAAGTGCATGAGATCTTATGACCTTTGACCTAGAAAAGTAGGTCAAGGTCAAAGGTCAAGGTCATTGGAAAAGTAGAGAAATGGTCAATTTAAGCTTAAAATCCAAATGACCTTGAACTTTGACCTCGAAATTTGACATTGACCTTGACCTCTGACCTTGACCCTTACTCAAAAGGTCATAAAGAAATATTCATTACCTTTATCTAGATTCAGCTTCAAGTGTTAATCTCAAGTTTAACTCTCTCTCTTTTTTTTTTTGGATGACCTTGACCTTTGACCTTGATAAATGACCTTGACCTTTGACATTGACCCAAAGGTCACAATCAAGTTAAAGGTCGTGGAGTTATTTACAACCATCACTCTAACAAATGCTTATAAAATAACCCCCCCCCCCCCCCCTTGTAAAAAAATAAAATAAAATCAACACCAACTTAGAGAAAATGTCTACAAGTCAAACGAAACGAAATATCGACATAAGATTCGTAATAAAAGGAAGAAGAGACCTGAAAGAAAGTGTCCTGAGAGTTTTAAGGTGAGTCTCTAAAGGACAATGAAATTCTAGTGAATATCGGCAAAATCTGCATTTTTTTTTTCTGTCTGAAATTAAGTTACTGCTGAGCATGAAAATTAATTAAAGCTCGCATTGGCTATTTCTGCAATTATGGTTAATATCATTCGATTCTTCTGCTCTATTACGACATTTTAATACCAAGTATTCTTGCTTTCTTAGGTGTATGGAATTTATTTTAATTTTATTTAGATTTAAATATGAATCGGCTGAAACTCGGAAATGGCGATTTTTCATATAAAATAAATTTGCACGCTCTCCGTGACACCGTCTTCTTCATGAAATGCATGTTTCAAGTTTAATTTATGCTCATAACTATGAATTCAATGCAAATAGAGATGATTATTTAATCTAACCTATGAGTTCGCCATTTCTGTCAAAACGAACGCGCCTATATATTTTCACAAATTGTAAACACAGTGCCGACACGGAAGTTCGAATGTGTCATAAGCTCTGTATGATTAACTCAATCTATTCAAACTATAAACGAACTTAAATGATTTTTTTTTACAGGAAATCTCTATTTTCATTATCCACCAATCGTTTTTCTCGAAACTATTCAGTATTCCTCTCTATGTTCCATAACAAACAAATAAATACACGTGTTTCTGTACTATTTTTATTTAAATCCACGTGCTTTCTTTTCTTCTTTTTTCTTCACTCTTAGTTTACGGAAAACAATGACATCGGAGCCTGTGGTGTAGTGCGTAGAGCGCTCGCCTGGCAATCTGAGGGCTGAGGGTCCACAGTTCGAATCCTGCTGGCAGCACATTTTTTTTTTTTTTTTTTTTTTTTTTTTTTTTCCTTCTTTAATTCAAATGACATGAAAACTTAAAAGAAAGGTGGGAAGACCATTAATTGTTCAGTGAACAATTAGTCTACTAGTTCTTCTTATTTTTCCGCCGTGTGATTTTGAGTTTCAAGATATATCAAAGAGATTTATAGTCCATAAGAATGTACTCCGTAAAAGATTATTGCAGTTGACCCTGCGTAAATGAACCTTGACCGCTTTCAAAGTTATTGCCCCTTCCACAAGAAATGCTTGTTATCGCTACTTCTCCAAAACCATACGCCACAGAGATATGAAACCTTAACTAAAGTCTTTGACTAATTGAGTGGACTCTTCATCTATTCATTGCGAAAGTATTCGGTGACCCTTTCAATGAGTTATTGCCCCTGAGACTTTTTGAATTTAACAAATAATTATTTTTTTTTAAAACGACAAGTCGTAGAGACATGGGACCAACTGCATAAGATTTATTGACCTTTGACCTTAAAATTCATATAAAGGTCAAAGGTCAAGGTCATTCCAAAAATGAGAAATTAAGCATTTTTTGTATCTCTTTTGTCTTTTAACATATACTTTATGTCTATGCATCATTAATATGTACTCTTAAAACTGTTTCAAAGATTTCATTCTTGTCCCCTAACATGAACACATTTAAAAGTTATTGCCCCTTGTGAGAAAAACCTTGTTATTGCTACTCCTCTGAAACCGTCGACCGTAGAGCCACCAAACTTTCACTTATGTCTTAAGGGTCTTTTGGCCTAACTTCACTGTGTAAGTGAGAAAGGATCTGATGACCCCTTATATGAGTTATTGCCCTTTAACTTCTTTGTACATACTATTAAACCATATAACTTGAAAACTATAAGTCATAGAAGCATGAGATCAATTGCATTGTGACTCTTGACCTTTGACCTTGAATATTTTCTCAAGGTCAAAGGTCAAGGTCATTCCAATTTTTTTCAATTTTCATTTAGTTCTATGGTTTCAGACAATTTTTGTTTCTTTTTCATGGAATATAATTTTAAGGAGTCAGATATAAAACAAATTTGAAATTTAAAGAAGGTGGAAAGACCTCTTATTGTTCTGTGAACAATAAGTCTCCTAGTTATTATTATTATTCTTTTTTCTTCTTATTTCTTCTCCGGTACTTTTTTGTCCGCGAGTGTTCTCAGAAACTGTTCACCCAACTGAGCTAAAACCTTTTTAGGGTTAATAGGTGTGTAGTGTAGGTGTGCGGAACGAAGGTCATTTTGAGTGCATACGCCTGCACGTGCGGGCGCGTGATATGAGTGAAATGACTAATATATTTAATAGAGCCATAACTTTAACATTTTTCAATGAAATGCTTTGAAACTCATTATATAAGGATATATTAATAGTGTAGATAATGTGACACTGTCAAATTAGCAAGAACTCACGCGCATCTACGTGCGCTTCGCTCTGATTGGCTGAAACCAAAATCTCAATATCTTTTCTGTTTTTTGACGAAATGGTATGAAATTTAAAATATAAGCATACTTTAGGATTATCTACAATATGACATATAACATTTGTCATGAAAGCACGCGCATGCACGTGCGCTGCAATCTGATTGGCTTAAACTTCAAATGGCTGTAACTCCCTTGTTTTTTCAACCAACCAGAATGGGATTTAGAACATAGACAGACATAATAGACTCCTACAAGAAGATATGGTCATCATGCACATGAATGCACGCGCATGCACGTGCGCTTTGCTCTGATTAGCTGAAACAAAAATCTCAAATATCTTACTTGTTTTTTGACAAAATATTTTGAATTTTTAAAATATAATCGTGCTTTAAGACGTCCTAAACTATGATATATAAAAGTTTTCAAGAAACCACGCCCATGCACGTGTGCTGCGATCTGATTGGCTTAAACTTTAAATGCCTATTACTTTTTTGATTCTCAACAAAACAGGATGAAATTTAGAATATGAATAGATATAAAGGATTCCTACATTATGCTACTATCAAACTTGAATGCAAGGACATGCATGCACGTTTGCGCGCGCAATGCGTTAAATGACCGATTTACTTAATGTAGTCGTAAAATTTTGATGAAACGTTTCAAAATTCAAAGAATAGAAACACATTAAAAGTGTAGTCACGATGATATGGCTTTCATGCATTGCACCTACGCGCGCGTGCAATGATCAAATGACTTGTATACTTGATATTTAGTTAGTTTTATATTTCTTTATGAAATGCTTTGATGACCTTGACCTTTGACCCCTAGACCCAAAGGTCACAATCCAGCTCAAGTTCGTAGATGTTATTACAAACTCACTTTAACAGATGCTTAGAATAAATAAGTCACCCCCCCCCCCCTTCTCCTTAAAAAAAAAGAAAAAAAATCAAAAGCAACGTAGAAAATTTCTCTGAAACTCTATCAACACCTGAGATCGACATAAAATTTCACTTAAAGTGCAGAAAAGACTTCATAGAAAGTTTCCTGAAAGTTTTACGGTAAGTCTCTAAAGTATATTGAAATTATGAATTTTTACGGCAAAAATTACAAATTTTGTCGTGTTTGAAATTTAAGTGCAGACGAACAAAGATATGACATAAACCTTTTAAAGCCTATTTCTCCAGATGTCGTTAATAGCATTCAATTTTACTGATATGAATTAATATTTTAATACCAAGCATTCTTCTTCTATTTTACCATTGAAATTTATCTGATTTTTTTTTTTTAGAATTACACACAATCCCCAGAAATAGCGAGTTTCGGTATATTAAAAAGCAATAAACGTTTCTTTCCCGTAAAACATCAGATGTTTGAATTCATGAAAAAATATTAATGAGGGGGTGTTAAACAATACCTGTCACATTAGCTGACACCAAAAAACCAGGGTACGTACACGAAATTTTCTGATTTATTTGCATCTGCAAACAGGGCTACCCTCAAATCCACGTGTTTTCAATGTCTTTATAAACATCTCAAAAGCACCCCAGGAAGTAGCCTCCTATGCCCTGGAAAAATAGTTCCTGTCAAAAAACTTTATTTATTTACAGAGTAGATAAAATTTCCTAGGCACAGGTACCAGAGTTGTCAAAAGGGCCTGGAAGGAAATAAGAAAAACTCTCAAAAGAAAGGAAAATCGGCTTTATATGTATGGAACTACAATTGACTAAGTTCATGTTGATTGGTCAATTACCGGTGTGGTACCCCTAGTTGCCTTGAACCCACTCCTGCCTTTCTGAATAAAACCAACTCCGAGCCCGATGTAAAAATCCTAGTAGAGAAATGAGAATTTGAAATTTTCTGTCTTATTATGTTCCCCAAACGAAGTTTGGGAACATATTGTTTTTACTCTGTTTCTTATTATTAGGTCTTTCCACCTTTCCGTGGAAAGACCTATTGGTATTCTTCTGTTTCTTATTAGGTCTTTCCACCTTTCTGTGGAAAGACCTATTGATTTCCTTCTGTTTCTTCTTTTTTATTATTTTTCCGCCATGTGATTTTTTGTTTCAAGATTTATCGAAAAGATTTTTATTTCATGAAAATGTACTCCGTAAAAGATTTTTGCAGTTGACCCTGCGTTAATAAACCTGAACCCCTTTCGGAGTTATTACCCCTTTCACAAGAAATGCTTGTTATCGCTACTCCTCAGAAACCGTAAACCTTAGAGATATAAAACCTTCACCAATGTCTTCAACTAATTTAGGAGACTTTTCAAACTATTCATTGCAAAAGTTTTCTTTGACCCCTTCAATGAGTAACTGCCCCTGAAAGTTTATAAATTTTACAAAAAATTAAAAATTTTCAAAACGAAAAGTCATAGAGACATGAAATCAACTGCAAAACATTCAATGACCATTTGCCTACAAATTCATTTCAAGGTCAAAGGTCAAGGTCATTCCAAATATGAGAAATAAATTTCTCTTAATAGCTCTTATGTCCTTAAAAATATACGATCTATCTTATGTCTTTAATATGTACATTTGAAACTCTTTAGAAGATATAAATCTTGGCCCCTAAGATTGACCCTTTTAAAAGTTGTTGCCCCTTGTGCTAAAAACCCTTGTTATCGCTACTCCTCTGAAACCGTAAACCCTAAAGGTATGAAACCTTCACCAATGGCTTTGCCTAATTATGGAGACTCTTCAATCTATTCATTGCGAAAGCATTCGTTGACCCCTTCAATGAGTTATTGCCCCTGAAACTTTTTGAATATTACAAATAATTAAAAATTTTCAAAACGAAACGTCGTAGAGTCATAGGACCAACTGCATAAGATTCATTGACCTTTGACCTTCAAATTCATGTAAAGGTCAAAGGTCAAGGTCATTCAAAAAATGGAAAATTTAGCTCTTTGTATATCTCTTTTGTCTTTTAACATATACTTAATGTCTATGCATCTTTAATACGTTCTCTTAAAACTGTTTCAAAGATTTCACTTTTGTCCCCTTATATTAACCCTTTTAAAAGTTATTGCCCCTTGTGCGAAAAACCTTGTTATCACTACTCCTCCGAAACCGTAGACTGTAAAGACACCAAACCTTCACTAATATCTGAAGAGTCTTTAGGCCTTACATCACTGTATAAGTGCAAATGGATCTGATGACCCCTTAAATGAGTTATTGCCCTTTAACTTCTTTGTACTTACTATTAAACCTTATAACTTGAAAACTATAAGTCATAGAAGCATGGGGGCAACTGCATTGTGACCCTTGACCTTTGACCTTGAATATTTTTCAAGGTCAAAGGTCAAGGTCATTTTTTTTTTTAAATTTTCATTTTTTCTATGCTTTAAGTGAGTTCTGGTTTCTTTTTCCTGGAATTTAATTTTTAGGAGTCAGGTATAAAACAAATTTAAAATTCAAAGAAGGTAGAAAGACCTCTTATTGTTCTGTAAACAATAAGTCTCCTAGTTATTAGGTCTTTCCACCTTTCTGTGGAAAGACCTATTGATTTCCTTCTGTTTCTTCTTTTCCATTATTATTATTTTTCCGCCGTGTGATTTTTTGTTTCAAGATTTATCGAAAAGATTTATAGTCCATAAGAATGTACTCTTTAAAAGATTATTGCAGTTCACCCTGCGTAAAAGAACCTTTACCCCTTTCGAAGTTATTGCCCCTTTCGCAAGAAATGCTTGTTATCGCTACTCCTCTGTAACCGTAAACCGTAGAGATATGAAATCTTCACCAATGTCTTCGACTAATTAAAGGGACTCTTCAATCTATTCATTGCGGAAGCATTCAGTGACCCCTTCAATGAGTTATTGCCCCTGAAACTTTTTGAATTTAACAAAAAATTAAAAATTTTCAAAACAAGAAGTCGTAGAGACATGGGACCAACTGTGTATGATTCATTGACCTTTGACCTTTAAATTCATGTAAAGGTCAAAGGTCAAGGGCATTTCAAAAATGAGAAATTTAGTTCTTTTTATATCTCTTTTGTCTTTAAACATATATTTAATGTCTATGCATCATTAATATGTACTCTTAAAACTGTTTCAAAGATTTTACTCTTATCCCCTAATATTAGCCCTTTTAAAAGTTTTTGCCCCCTGTGCGGAAAACCTTGTTATCACTACTCCTCCGAAACTGTAGACTGTAGAGACATTAAACCTTCACTAATGTCTAAAGGGTCTTTAGCCCTAACTTCACTGTACAAGTGCAAATGGATCTGATGACCCCTTATATGAGTTATTGCCCTTTAAGTTTTTTGTACTTACTATTAAACCTTATAACTTGAAAACTATAAATCATAGAAGCATGGGGACAACTGCATTGTGACCCTTGACCTTTGACCTTGAATATTTTGTCAAGGTCAAAGGTCAAAGTCATTTCATTTTTTTTTTTAATTTTCATTTTTTTCTATGCTTTTAGGGAGTTTTGGTTTCTTTTTCATGGAATTTAATTTTTAGTAGTCCATAAGAATGTACTCCGTAAAAGATTATTGCAGTTCACCCTGCGTAAATGAACCTTTACCCCTATCGAAGTTACTGCCCCTTTTGCAAGAAATGCTTGTTATCGCTACTCCTCTGAAACCGTAAACCGTAGAGGTATGAAACCTTCAGCAATGTCTTCTACTAATTAAGAGGACTCTTCAATCTATTCATTGCGAAAGCATTCGGTGAACCCTTCAATGAGTTATTGCCCCTGAAACTTTTTGAATTTTACAAATAATTAAAAATTTTCAAAACAAGAAGTCGTAGAGACATGGGACCAACTGCATAAGATTCAGTGACCTTTGACCTTAAAATTCATGTAAAGGTCAAAGGTCAAGGTCATTCCAAAAATGAGAAAATTAGCTCTTTTTGTATCTCTTTTGTCTTTCAACATATATTTAGTGTCTATGCATCATTAATATGTATTCTTAAAACTGTTTCAAAGATTTCATTTTTGTCCCCTAAAATTAAAACCTTTTAAAAGTTATTGCCCCTTGTGCGAAAAACCTTGTTATCGCTACTCCTCCGAAACTGTACACCCTAGAGACACAAAACCTTCACTAATGTCTTAAGGGTCTTTAGACCTAACATCATAATATAAGTGCAAACGATTCTGATGACCCTTATATGAGTTATTGCCCTTTAACTTCTTTATACTTACTATTAAACCTTGTATCTTGAAAACTGTAAATGGTAGAAGCATGGGGTCAATTGCATTGTGACACTTGACCTTTGACCTTGAACATTTTGTCAAGGTCAAAGGTCAAGGTCATTCCAAAAATGAGAAATTAAGCTCTTTTATATATCTTTTGTCTTTAAACATATGCAATCAGTCTTTGCATCATTAATATGTACTCTGAAATCTATTTCAAAGATTTCATTCTTGTTCCCCAAGATTGACCCTATCAAAAGTTATTGCCCCTTATGCGAAAAACCTTTTTATCGTTACTGCTTCAAAACCGTAGACCGTGGAGGCATGAAACCTTCACTTATGTCTTAAGGGTCGTTTGGCACACCTTCATTGTATAAGTACTAAAGGATTGAATGACCCCTTACATGAGTTATTGCCCTTTAACTTCTTTGCTCTTAATATTTAAACTTATAACTATAGAACTAAAAGTCGTAGAGGCATGGGAACAATTGCATTGTGACCCTTGACCTTTGACCTTGAATCAAGCTCTGATCAAGGTCAAAGGTCAAGGTCATTTCAAAAATAAATTTTATTTTCATTTTCTTTTTTTAAGCCATTTCCCTTAAAATTAAATTAGAGAGTGAAATATAAAGCTATAAAAAATTTAAAAAGGTGGAAAGACCTCTTATTGTTCTGTGAACAATAAGTCTCCTAGTTATTCTTCTTATTTTTCCGCCGTGTGATTTTGAGTTTCAAGATATATCAAAGAGATTTATAGTCCATAAGAATGTACTCCGTAAAAGATTATTGCAGTTGACCCTGCGTAAATGAACCTTGACCGATTTCAAAGTTATTGCCCCTTTCACAAGAAATGCTTGTTATCGCTACTTCTCCAAAACCATACGCCACAGAGATATGAAACCTTAACTAAAGTCTTTGACTAATTGAGTGGACTCTTCATCTATTCATTGCGAAAGTATTCGGTGACCCTTTCAATGAGTTATTGCCCCTGAAACTTTTTGAATTTAACAAATAATTATTTTTTTTTAAAACGACAAGTCGTAGAGACATGGGACCAACTGCATAAGATTTATTGACCTTTGACCTTAAAATTCATATAAAGGTCAAAGGTCAAGGTCATTCCAAAAATGAGAAATTAAGCATTTTTTGTATCTCTTTTGTCTTTTAACATATACTTTATGTCTATGCATCATTAATATGTACTCTTAAAACTGTTTCAAAGATTTCATTCTTGTCCCCTAACATGAACACATTTAAAAGTTATTGCCCCTTGTGCGAAAAACCTTGTTATTGCTACTCCTCTAAAACCGTAGACCGTAGAGCCACCAAACTTTCACTTATGTCTTAAGGGTCTTTAGGCCTAACTTCACTGTGTAAGTGAGAAAGGATCTGATGACCCCTTATATGAGTTATTGCCCTTTAACTTCTTTGTACATACTATTAAACCATATAACTTGAAAACTATAAGTCATAGAAGCATGAGATCAATTGCATTGTGACTCTTGACCTTTGACCTTGAATATTTTCTCAAGATCAAAGGTCAAGGTCATTCCAATTTTTTTTCAATTTTCATTTAGTTCTATGGTTTCAGACAATTTTTGTTTCTTTTTCATGGAATATAATTTTAAGGAGTCAGATATAAAACAAATTTGAAATTTAAAGAAGGTGGAAAGACCTCTTATTGTTCTGTGAACAATAAGTCTCCTAGTTAAGGTCTTCCGTTTCCAACGGAAGACCTTATTGTTTTCGTTCGGTTTCTTTTTCCCTATTATTATTATTATTATTATTATTTTTTTTCTTACCGATTTTTGTGCACGCCAGTTCTCGGAAACGGCTCGGTCGATTTTCACGAAACTTTCAGATCTGATAGATATTGGTCTGAACCTTATTGGAAATTTTTTATAAGTACGTCGTCACTTCCGGTCGTGAGATATGGACGATTTACTGATTTTAAGAGGGTCATCTTGTCCGGGCAATCACTAAAAAACGAATGAAGATATTGACTTGAGATTTTCAGTGAAGGTAGAGGAAGGATTGCTAAATTGCTTTTTTGAGTCTATATCTTTCCAGCGCAAAAGGCGTTGAAGCTCGCCTGAGCTCGTTATAATTATTATTTTTCTGACCATCAAATTTTGTGCACGTGATTTCTCGAAGACTACTGGATGGATTTTTATGAAATTTGCAGAAACAATGTGTTGCTATCTGAAGTTATTATATCCTGGAGATTTTTTGGAAATTCCTTTCTGGTGCCAAGTTACGGACAATTTTCTGATTTTAAATTGACATTTTGTTCGTGGATAATCTAAAGAACGGTAAAAGATATCACTGTGAAACTTTCAGGGATTATAGATCGTGATAAGTACTATCCAAGACGCAATCTTTTGTACGTCGTGTCTACTTCCTGTCGTAACGGCATGCAAAGAAAAAAAGTCAATTTTTTTCACTTTTTTGTTTTTCAATATTTTCAAATCATATTTGTATGGTTGATAGAAACATTTCTCATTAGGCTAAATATATAATTTGTTTGTAAATTGATGAATTCGAACGTGAGATATTAACATTCAAAAGTCTGAAGCGGGATCTTAATGGCGGCGGTCTCTGTCAATTCCGACATTTCGCAATAGGGGTTTACAGAGGCAGCCGAGCGTTTGCTTGAGCGAAAGTAAAATAAGAAGCAATGAAATGTGTAGGGATACTTAGATTGTCACGTCGTAGGTTCGTTGCAATTCGGTGTCAAACTACATTTATTATCCAAGGTCTACTTACAAGTCTTCTTTAATTGGTTTTGGTTGTTTCTCAAAATAGAAATAGAAAAGAATTAATGTACACATGAAGTACAATATCTATATCTTTTGTTTTGCATCACGGTAACACATAGCTTAAATCATACTTATAATAAATAGTTTTTCAAGAATGTAGTAAGTAAAAAACGTGACCACTGTTTTCTAATGCACACTTGTGTCATATTAAATCAATAGAAAGGACAACTGTTACAATAAGAAAATATTTTATTTTTAAAGATAACAATTTTTCAAAGACCGTTTAAATGACCTATATTAACATTTTATTTTCTCAATGCAAGTTATTGAACATAATGGAATCTTATTTCTTGACCCTCGTAGGGCGATCGAGGCATTTTTTTTCGGTGAAACATACCACCTTTTTCATGAAAGTGTAAGTAATCGGAATAGTCAACTTTCGTGATTGAAAATTGAAAAATTAACCATTCATAGCTGTTTCACTGCTTTAGTGTTATTTGGCTATATACGATTGATTGATTGATTGTACTGTTTAACGTCCCTCTCCAGAATATTTCATTGATATGGAGACGGCACCATTGCCGGTGAAGGGCTGCAAATTTGGGCCTATGCTCGGCACTCAGGGCCATTGAGCAGGGAGGGATCTTTATCCTGCCACACCTGCTGTGACACGGGGCCTCGGTCTATACCGTCTCATCCGAAGGACCATGAACATTCCAAGAGAAATTCGCTAAGATTTACTTGTTGCGTTTGGCGCGAAATTATGAATAGTGACCCTTCTTTCATAATTCCAAGACAGATTAACTGTTGCAGAATTATATGTACATACAAGTGAAGTAAGAGTAGTTGTTCAAATAGCGTAATCGATAAGCGTATTGGATTTTCAAGCTAGTGACCCGTTTCAATTACCAGTTTGTCCAAAATATGTTTAATCCATTTTCAGCTCGATTTTATGGGTTATTTTTCGGAATCGGACGGAAGACCTACTCGTTGCTCGCAACGAGATCGTTTCTAGTTATTATTATTATTCTTTTTTCTTCTTATTTCTTCTCCGGTACTTTTTTGTCCGCGAGTGTTCTCAGAAACTGTTCACCCAACTGAGCTAAAACCTTTTTAGGGTTAATAGGTGTGTAGTGTAGGTGTGCGGAACGAAGGTCATTTTGAGTGCATACGCCTGCACGTGCGGGCGCGTGATATGAGTGAAATGACTAATATATTTAATAGAGCCATAACTTTAACATTTTTCAATGAAATGCTTTGAAACTCATTATATAAGGATATATTAATAGTGTAGATAATGTGACACTGTCAAATTAGCAAGAACTCACGCGCATCTACGTGCGCTTCGCTCTGATTGGCTGAAACCAAAATCTCAATATCTTTTCTGTTTTTTGACGAAATGGTATGAAATTTAAAATATAAGCATACTTTAGGATTATCTACAATATGACATATAACATTTGTCATGAAAGCACGCGCATGCACGTGCGCTGCAATCTGATTGGCTTAAACTTCAAATGGCTGTAACTCCCTTGTTTTTCAACCAACCAGAATGGGATTTAGAACATAGACAGACATAATAGACTCCTACAAGAAGATATGGTCATCATGCACATGAATGCACGCGCATGCACGTGCGCTTTGCTCTGATTAGCTGAAACAAAAATCTCAAATATCTTACTTGTTTTTTGACAAAATATTTTGAATTTTTAAAATATAATCGTGCTTTAAGACGTCCTAAACTATGATATATAAAAGTTTTCAAGAAACCACGCCCATGCACGTGTGCTGCGATCTGATTGGCTTAAACTTTAAATGCCTATTACTTTTTTGATTCTCAACAAAACAGGATGAAATTTAGAATATGAATAGATATAAAGGATTCCTACATTATGCTACTATCAAACCTGAATGCAAGGACATGCATGCACGTTTGCACGCGCAATGCGTTAAATGACCGATTTACTTAATGTAGTCGTAAAATTTTGATGAAACGTTTCAAAATTCAAAGAATAGAAACACATTAAAAGTGTAGTCACGATGATATGGCTTTCATGCATTGCACCTACGCGCGCGTGCAATGATCAAATGACTTGTATACTTGATATTTAGTTAGTTTTATATTTCTTTATGAAATGCTTTGATGACCTTGACCTTTGACCCCTAGACCCAAAGGTCACAATCCAGCTCAAGTTCGTAGATGTTATTACAAACTCACTTTAACAGATGCTTAGAATAAATAAGTCACCCCCCCCCCCCCTTCTCCTTAAAAAAAAAAAAATCAAAAGCAACGTAGAAAATTTCTCTGAAACTCTATCAACACCTGAGATCGACATAAAATTTCACTTAAAGTGCAGAAAAGACTTCATAGAAAGTTTCCTGAAAGTTTTACGGTAAGTCTCTAAAGTATATTGAAATTATGAATTTTTACGGCAAAAATTACAAATTTTGTCGTGTTTGAAATTTAAGTGCAGACGAACAAAGATATGACATAAACCTTTTAAAGCCTATTTCTCCAGATGTCGTTAATAGCATTCAATTCTACTGATATGAATTAATATTTTAATACCAAGCATTCTTCTTTTATTTTACCATTGAAATTTATCTGATTTTTTTTTTTAGAATTACACACAATCCCCAGAAATAGCGAGTTTCGGTATATTAAAAAGCAATAAACGTTTCTTTCCCGTAAAACATCAGATGTTTGAATTCATGAAAAAATATTAATGAGGGGGTGTTAAACAATACCTGTCACATTAGCTGACACCAAAAAACCAGGGTACGTACACGAAATTTTCTGATTTATTTGCATCTGCAAACAGGGCTACCCTCAAATCCACGTGTTTTCAATGTCTTTATAAACATCTCAAAAGCACCCCAGGAAGTAGCCTCCTATGCCCTGGAAAAATAGTTCCTGTCAAAAAACTTTATTTATTTACAGAGTAGATAAAATTTCCTAGGCACAGGTACCAGAGTTGTCAAAAGGGCCTGGAAGGAAATAAGAAAAACTCTCAAAAGAAAGGAAAATCGGCTTTATATGTATGGAACTACAATTGACTAAGTTCATGTTGATTGGTCAATTACCGGTGTGGTACCCCTAGTTGCCTTGAACCCACTCCTGCCTTTCTGAATAAAACCAACTCCGAGCCCGATGTAAAAATCCTAGTAGAGAAATGAGAATTTGAAATTTTCTGTCTTATTATGTTCCCCAAACGAAGTTTGGGAACATATTGTTTTTACTCTGTTTCTTATTAGGGTCTTCCGTCTTCAGCGGAAGACCCTTCTATTATTCTATTGTTTCTTTTTCACTTTTATTATTATTCTTGCCTTTTCTTCTTACAATTTTTGTGCAGAAGATTTCTCAGAGATGGCTCGACCGATTTACTTGAAATTTTCAGAGAAGATGTATCTTTATCTAAACCTTATACGTTTTTTTCATTTTTTTGAAATTCACTTCCGGTCGGAAGTTATCGCCCTTTGATCGAAATTTAGAGGACCTCCTTGTCTGTGATGGAACTCAAAAACGGCTCAAGCTAGAAAGCTGAAATTCTCAGGGATGATAGAGGACATGTTCCCATGTTGCACCTGGGTCAGGATATTTTCCGGAAGTGCCTAGTATTGAAGCTCGTTAGGGGTCAAAATTTAGGACACGAATCATGACTTATTTTTTAAGACATTTTGCATCATATCTTTTAAAGTATAATTATTTTGTTAAAATATACTGAACAAAATTTGTGCAGAATGACAAGATCTTTAAAATGATATCAAGAAAAAAGTGCTGACTCATCACACTAGGGGCCAAAAAGGGCTAAAAGTCTTTTTTCGATAACTCTTTAACAGTCAATATTTTGTTATACATTACTGAAGCAAAAATGTTTATCTCAACAATCTACCACTGTATATTATGATTTTAATGTCGTATAATACATAATTAGGGGCCAAAAGGGGCCAGAATTCTAAATCTTTGACGCTTTATATCTCGAAAGTGAGAAATATTTTGACAAGTAATATTGAACAAAAGATGTTCAAAATCATGTTCTGAACAATATGCAACCTTTCATTTTTCGCTAAAATGCCCCATTAGGGAGTTGAAGGGTTGGCCCCTTAATATTTCTTTAGCAAATAACTTGAAAACGAAAAGGAATCTCTGAATAGTTGTTGAACAAAAAGTGTTCAAAATTCTAAAAGCTTCAAGATGAAATCAAGAAAAAGGGGCTGGGCACTCAAATTAGGGGCCAAAAAGGGCTTAAAGTCTTTTTTCGATAACTCTTTAATAATCAATATTTTGTTACACATTACTGAAGCAAAAATGTTTATCTCAACAATCTACCACTGTATATTATGATTTTAATGTCGTATGATACATGATTAGGGGCCAAAAGGGGCCAGAATGCTAAATCTTTGACGCTTTATATCTCGAAAGTGAGAAATATTGTAACAAGTAATATTGAACAAAAGATGTTCAAAATCATGTTCTGAACAATATGCAACCTTTCATTTTTCGCTAAAAGTCCCCATCAGGGAGTTGAAGGGTTGGCCCCTAAATATGCCTTTTGCAAATAACTCGAAAACGAAAAAGAATCTCTGAATAGTTGTTGAACAAAAAGTGTTCAAAATTCTAAAAGCTTCAAGATGAAATCAAGAAAAAGGGGCTGGGTACTCAAATTAGGGTCCGAAAGGGGCTTAAAATCTTTTTTCGATAACTCTTCAACAGTCAATATTTTGTTATATAATACTGAAGCAAAAATGTTTACCTCAACAATCTACCACTGTATATTATGATTTTAATGTCATATATTACATGATAAGGGGCCAAAAGGGGCCAGAATGCTAAATCTTTGACGCTTTATATCTCGAAAGTGAGAAATATTGTAACAAGTGATATTGAACAAAAGATGTTCAAAATCATGTTCTGAACAATATGCAACCTTTCATTTTTCGCTAAAAGTCCCCATCAGGGAGTTGAAGGGTTGGCCCCTAAATGTCTCTTTTGCAAATAATTCGAAAATGAAAAAGAATATCTGAATAGTTGTTGAACAAAAAGTGTTCAAAATTCTAAGAGCTTTCAGATGAAATCACAAAAAGGGGCTGGGCGCTTAAATTAGGGGCCAAGAGGGGCCAAAAGTTTTCAATCGATAACTCTTTAGTTGTTAATATTTTGAAATACATTACTAAGCAAAGATGTTTATCTCAACCATTTACAACTATTTATCATGATTTTCATGTCGTATGGTACGTAATTAGGGGCCAAAAGGGGCTAGAATGCTAAATCTTCGACGCTTTATATCTCGAAAATGAGAAATATATTGATAAGTAATATTTAAAAAAAAAATGTTCAAAATCATGTTCTGACCGGTATGCAACCTTTAATTTTTCGCTAAACGTCCCCATCATGGAAATGAAGGGCTGGCCCCTAACTATTTCTTATGTGAATAACTCAAAAACAAAAAAAAAGTCTCTGAATATTTGTTGAACAAAAAGTCATCAAAATCATGAGAGCTTTCAGATGATATGAAGGAAAAAAGGGCTGATCCCTAATGTTTGGGGCCGTGAGGGGCCAAAAGTTTTTTTTTTTTAAATTCTTTAATGCTCAATGTCTTTTTACAGATTATGGAAAATCATTATTTTAGAATGAAAATCTCAATCAAAATCTTATCTCATCTCATCAAGAATCGGACGGAAGACCCACTCGTTGCTCGCAACGAGATCGTATCTAGTTAAGGTCTTCCGTCTTCACGGAAGACCTTATAGTGATTCTACTGTTTCTTATTATTATTATTATTTTTTTGACTTTCTAATATTGTGCAAGCGATTTCTCGAAGACTACTGGATAGAATTACATGAAATTATCAGAAAAGATGTGTCGTAACATGAACTTGATCTATCTGAGATTTTCTGAAAATTCCCTTTTGGTGCCAAGTTACGGGACATTTCCTGATTTTAAAATGACATTTTGTCCGCGGTTAAACTCAAGAAAGGTAAAAGATATCAATGTGAAACTTTCAGGGATTATAGATCGTGATATTCCCCTTCCAGGACGCGACCTCTTGTTCGTCGTCAGTACTTCCGGTCGTTACGACAAGTGAATTAAAAAAATCGTATTTTCTAACTCTTTTGTTTTTCAATATTTTTCATTTATTTTTGGAATGTTAATAAAGACTCTTTTATAGATGCTTACCATATAATTTGTTTGAATATTAATAAATTTAAACTCTAGATATTAACATTTGAAAATCTGAAGCGGGGCCAAGATGGCGGCTGTCTCTGTCAACTCCGTCATTTCGCGAGTAGGGGGTTA
>NW_026928705.1:0-35439 GCF_032062105.1 Saccostrea cuccullata | reverse complement strand
GGCTAATGAGAGAGGCAATGTTTAATAATTTCTGCTAAATATTTTTTCATGATTTTTCCTGATTTTTAAGAATTGTTTTCCTTTAAAGAAACATATAGTGAAAACAATTACCGGTATGATACCTTCAGACAACTCAATCTTAGAACAATTATTGCGGCCGATGCGCTTAAGCAAAATGTTAATACTAGTATCTGATATGATACATATACCCCCAATTTAACACGTTAAGGCTACACAATTCACAGGGAATAAATAGAGCTGTCTTGATGAAGCTTAAAGTTTGATAATTTAAAACAAGAAAAACAGCATTAGAAAAAAAGCTAAACCTAAATGTTTTAAGTGGACTTTTAGACATTTTTCTAAAAATAATTGTGTGTCAACATTGGCTTTTAATTAATTCTTTTTTGAATTTTTTGGAATATTTTCAAGAGAAAATGTTCATAGTGTTATATGTGCAAATAACATGAACTAGATTTTTTGTTGTTAATGACTGTCAAGTATAAACACCTTAGGAAGTATGTCAGTTGATGAACATTTGAATTAAAAAGTAGTTCAAAATAAAAACCTACATATTCATATATTTTTAACTTGAAAGTTAAAAGTGTCTAAAACACGTTACCTATAGAAAAGAATTGACAGGTATATGAATTAAAAAAAAAACTGAGATTCAAATGAACTGATTTTAAAAATTCGGATCCATACTAATCAGAGTATAAGAAATTGAAAATAAGTAATACAATGTTATTTCTCAGGAATATACTAGGTTTCTAGGGTGTGATATGGTTTACAAAAAATAAACCAATTTCTCACATAATTTTTCTGTAAGACTGCATGAAATAAGCAATGATTATATAATAATCTTTTTTGTTTTTGTTGGAATCGGTTTCATTTCGAGCGTTCAAATAAGCATTTTTTTATTTTAACGTTTCAAATTTTATTTTCACTTCCCATTTAAAAATGAATACGGATAAAATAATTTTTATTTTGACAAATTTTTAAACTTTTATCCCCAGGATTAAATATTATTGTATCTTATTTTTATAACTTCTTTTTAAACAAAATAATGTTTATTCAACTACATGTACATGTGAATGTACATGTATGTTAAACAATTTTTATCAGATTTTCGTATTGTCCATTTGTTTTCGCTGTTCAAGATTTACATTTTATAGTAGGGATGTCAAATTGGTGAATATTTGATACTTAATCGGTTACTCGGACGTTTTTCCGATCGAGTACCAGGATACTCGGTAAAATTGTAAATAAAAAAACTATTAGTGTTCTTAAACCCAGTCAAGCTCTGATAACATAATTAAACCCCAATGTTGTTTTTATTACTTTTTAATGCATGTTTAAAACATCGAGTCCAACGAAAATGATTTATACTTAATTTATTAATTTAACATAAAAGACATCGATTTGATACACCAATAATTACAAATGATTTACAGGTCTTGTTTTGGAAGACGCTTTAATCAATATGCCACGCACCTTTGTGATGACCACACTAACGAAACAGAAGGAACAGACGTTGTTGGAATGGGTTGTCGTATATTGTTATTGTCCTGTATACGCTACTCCACACAGCTGACTTTAAATATTTTTTTAAATCTTCAGTTTCATGTATAGCCAAAATATTTCTTTACATTTTTAAGTCGGTAGATTTATGCATGCCGGATTTCGTTACAGTTTACTAAATAAATTAAAATGATTTAAAGATAATAGTTCATACTAAACCTATCCTCACTGGAAACAAATCATCGAAGCCATCCAAAAATTAAGGATCACAAAAGATGTGAAAAGCTGTGTACCAGGTGATTGGTCACTAATTACTGTATATACACAGCCACAGGCGATAGAGGGTATCTAACAGGCAACGTCACTCTAATTATCGTTTGAACATTTGATTTATTTTTGATAAGTTTTTTATTAATATATGTACTGTGGAATAAAAAAACCGAGTAACCGAGTACCAGTTTTAGTTTTCGATACTCGGACGTTCGATCGAGTACCGGGTTAACGGGGTACTCGTTGACATCACTATTTTATAGTATTTAATATTTTCAATTAAAATAACTGCACTTTTATACAAAAAAAATAATAAAAATACAAAATCATTTATATAAAACAGACCATATATTAATCTTTCCATGATGGATTTTTTTTTTCAAAGAAATGTTTTTAAAGTGAAATATCTCAATATCTCTCTACTGCAAATTTATCAATTTTTCAATCCCCAACTTTAGTTTTCATCAACAACAATAGCTTTAGAATCAAATGGAATGAAGGATATAGAGATAACAAATAGTATTTAATATCAAAGTCCATAAAACAATACAAAATAGGAGCAGAGCATTTTTATTAAATTAACTTCTTCTTTCTTTTCTTCTAAACACTTCTCTTTTCCTATCCTTGACTGTTATTTCTGTCTGTATATATGTACCTCTTTTACCAGTGATAGTTTAGAGGGAATAAAGAATTGGATTGCGGATTGCATTGAACTACAAGCATTACGGAGTAGTCGTTCTTGATTTCCTTTTTTCTGATCCATTTAAGGTCATATGCATCGTACTTTATATTACTTACTGATAATTTTTCAAGTTATTTAAATTCAAGATTATAGAGCCATCAGAAGTTCGCAGACAAATTCAGCATGCATTACCAGAGTTTTGAAAAAATATCAAAGGATGAAAATTCTAGCATAACTTAAAGAAAAATACACAAAAATTACTAAACACATATTATTCTAGATGTTTTGTTTATCCAAACTTTTTTTTTGGACCAGAGTATATTGAAAAATGCATACATTCATATGGTAAGGGAAGTTCATTCTAAAACATCTTTTTGAGAAAAAGAAACCGCTTTAGGTGGCCTTGAACTTGACATTTAGATAGTATATCGACGACATATTTTCATATTTCGATTCGTTATATCCCAGTGAACTTGAAATAAAAACGCACACAGAGTTTGGTACATCTGTTTCATATTTGGATATTTTAGTAGAGAGGAGCGTTATTGGTAACATAACAACAACGCTTTATGGTAAACGTAAAGATTATATTTACTTATAATAGCAGAATACTAAAATCACCTTCATATAAGGCTTATGTCTTCCCTTTCATTTAATTTGGAAAAGTATGCTCTACGTACAGTACAACCAAAATTTAAATCAAGGGTTGCTATAACAAACAAGAAGACAAAATAAGGATATTAGCAGTCTCGTTCGAGGTCTTTATTTTGGAAGATCTATATATGGTCGATACAACTATCCTATCAGCAAATACTATCCACCATTAAGTCAAATGTACACTGAAGTTTTTTATATTATTTCTAAGATAATTGCTTGGCCAATTTGTAGATTTCTTTGGATATGGAGAAGGTGACGCGATTCATGACATCACAATACTTAGACTAGCCACAAATTATGCTGTTGTTGATTTTTTTTTTTTGATAGATACGCAGTTCCCAATAGTCTAGATGATACTTAATACATTGTCAATTAAAAGTAAGCAAATTCACTTTTTAAAAAAAGAAATTTACAGGGTAATTCAAGGACAAATGTGAACCCTGTTCTTTGTAGATTTTTTCCCGTTTTCTTGATCATGTAAAGGAACTCGAGGTAAGTGTGACCGGCCGACAGGGAATGCTTACTCCTCCATGGTACCTGTCCCACCTCCGATGTTTCTGGAGGCCTGTGTTTGCTCTACTTTCGATTTTATTGCGTTAATGGACTTTGAGGTCGAATACTACTCTTCTTTCTCTTCATTTTTGATAAGTTTAACATGTTTTAATCTCTTAAAGGCAGTAGGAATTCAAATTTTGCTTCCCTCTTAGCTACTGTTGAGTAAATTACCTGAATTAAACTTACTCCTCTGGGCATTGAATTGTGAGTTGAAATGCAATTATGTGTTAATAAATATATATTATAATTCTTTATTGAATAACTTTAGGCTTTACTGTTCATCAGTATAAACAAAATAAACATAGATATGAACACTTTGCGAGGGGGGGGGGGTATACATCAATTATCACTATAATACAAAATACATGTATACATATAAATTAAACATTTGTTAATTCCATCGCGCGGAGAATAAATTTTCCTTATCCAGTTCGAACACTGACATCAAGAGGGCTGATCAACAGAGTATGTTGTTCATATTTGGAGATCTAAAAAATATACAGTATGTTTTAATATAATTTTGAAAGATTCATGAACATGACATTCAAGAAAAATAAATTATATTCATCTTTTATTCAGTGATCAATAAATCTTCTGTTTATTACTATCTATTACTGACTTCTTTTTTTAATTTTAAGATGTCTTTCTGTCTTTAGCTCTGCTGGTCAGAGACCAGAAGCGCTTATGCGATAGTAATGCGTCTGTCGTCCGTCCGTCTGTCTGTCTGTAAACTTTTTTTCAACATGCTACTTCTCCTACAGTTTTTCTGATTTCAATATCTTGGCACAGAAGTAGACTACACTAAGATTCATAATTCTGTGTATCGGTATTTGATTTCGATGATTGGTGTTGCCGTGGTTTCTAAAAATAGAAATTTCTGTGAAATACTTTAAAAATGCTATTCCTCCTACAGTTTTGGTCTGATTTCAAAATAATTTGGCACACAAGTTAAGTACTCTTATTGCAATCTTGCCACAAAAAGAGACCTATTCAAGGATCATTATTCTTTTTATTTCTGATGTAAAATTTCATGTTCCAACTACTACTTTTCTCTTCCTTTGTTATAAGTACAAACCAGTAGATCTACATTCTCGACAGACACTTTTGGTTATACTTAAGTTATTGGAAGAAAGCTTTATTCTATAATATAATTCTTAAATTTAGAATGAATAGATTTTGTTAAATATGTTTGGATTTTGAAAAAAGTGTCGCAAGCAATATGCTTATACAAGAAACACTTTGTTGAATAAAAAAAGCATTACAATCTTGAAAGTATAAAGATATAAAAACTGTGTTGGATAAATAAAATTCTGATTAAAATTTCCAAGTCGAATTCTAAACAACTCAACTTAAACAATGTTTGCCCAGTGAAGTTAAAAATGTAATTTATTTCCAGCATTATGCAATAGATATTCATAAGAATAATTCAATATACAGTTATTTGTACGAAATAATTTACACCATTATTCTATAATTCTTATCTATAATATAATAATTATTATATTCTCCAAAATTTAGTCAAGAAACAGGATGAAATCAACAAAAAATCCGCTAGAACTGTCATGGGCACCTTAAATTTGCCACAAGGAAAGTTATTCAATGAGAAGGTATGAAATTCTTGTATCATAAGTTTGTATAAATGTTGTTTAACGTCCCTCTACAGCATTTTCACTTAGATAGAGACGCCACGACTTGCGGGTGGAGACACAAACTTTGTTTTATACTCGACCCCCAGGGCCATTGAGCAGTACCTACTGCGACGCAGGACCTCGGTTTAAACGGTCTCATCTAAAGGACCAGTCTCCATTTCCCACAATGGGATTTGAACCCGCGATGTTAGTATCACCTCCTTACTTTGCGACTCTAGAGTAGACGCTCTAACCATTGCGCAACGCGGGTGCTGTTGCATCATGTGTTTAAGGAATAAAAAAAATGCATGTTAATTTTAAATAAAATAAGCATCATTACACACACGACTGACATTTCACGTACACGTAAATTGCTTATACAACTGCATGGAAAAAACTGATTTAATCCCGACCTAGCAGCGAAGGTTATTCAGTTAACGACTGAGAGAAACTGAAGTACTAAAAGTTTGCGATGAAAGAAGTCACAAAATGGAATAATTTCTGTGAAGACGTATTCACTTGCTCACACTGGTATGTTTTGTTTTTATGTACAAGTATTATATTTTTGCAACTACGTCCAGGTTAACCAACTACTTTTAAAAATGAATTCTAAAATGTTGCGTGTAATTAACTAATTTTATTTGTTTTCGATTATTACTTTATTTTATCATTAATAAGTTATTCTTATATAAATCGTGCAACGTATGGAAATAAGACAGTAGTGGAGAATAGATTTCAAATTGCTTAAACTGTTTGAGTTAATGTATTGTGTCAACATAAATGCTCATTGATACATTATTATTTTTTGTACATGTAATTATTTTTGTCGATTTATAAGATGCTCACTCTATATTAATACAACACCCCCCCCCCCAACAATAATCCCCTTATAAATTATCAATATGAAGATTCCATTGCCTAGCTTTATGTTCATTTTCCATCCAGAATTTTTTTTTCTTCAAATTTTATGTATAATTAGTACATAAATGTACATGTAAACATGTATTTTATACTCAGCTCCAAGTCAAAGTGGATATTACTTTTGCTTTTGGTAATAGATTGATCGCTCCTTATATTTGTTTTAAAAACATAAAAATACAATTTGAAATGATCTACAAATGTTGGAATAGTTCGTGACTTGAGATTTTATTAAAATTAAACTTTACATTGTGTTTAAAATTAAAAACTTTTCAATATTTAAAAAAAAAAAATTCAAAAATTCTTTTATTTGTGGCACATGTTCATACATGTCCAGTCAAGATTTTATCTCAAATTTAAAAAATCATACATTCTATGTTTTTTCAAGAATAAAAAGATTTCCATGACTTCCTATTAAATAAAATTATCACTGATCTTACACGTAAAATTGCTTAATTACGTCTCTTTACATATTCCACTCACAAGGTATTTTCTGTGGGAAAAAAAAATAATTAAGGCAATATAAAAACTTCAAGAGAAAAAATGTCATTCTTTTTTTTTTCTTGTTTTTGACATTGTTATATAATTCCTCCATATCCTAATCATAATTTATTCACTTACGTAAGAACAGAAACAATCTCTTTCTTCATTACACGATATTAACAAACAGTCTGACTTAAAGTGCAAGTTTGCTAAATCAAAATGTGACATCAATAACTTGTCTGAAATTTATGCTTGTGAAACACATTTTTCAAAGTTTCATGTCTCGGGATGTTAATAGAAATGAATTTAAATAATAAAATTAAAAATTACAATATGCTACCGTAAGATGAATGCATTTCTTTCAAATGTGGAATTTTATTAAGATTGTTTTAGCGTCATCAGTTATTTTTTCTTGAGAGAACGTTTAACTCAAAGACATGCATTGGAAACCAATTACTATACCATATGTAAATAATGTATAATGAGTTAAAATAAAAGAGTGTGAAAATAATATAGTGTAAAAATAGTATAAAAATAATGTTAAAATTTGGATTTTCTAAATTTATGTATTTATGTCGAACACACAAAATGATTCGTTTCTAAAGAAATTCTTTTCAAAATGATACATTACCGGTTATTAACAGTCTAATTCTTAAATATCTTGTCCTATATTCAAACTTGGGTAAACATATACGTTTTCACCTTTTGTTATCCTTTTTTTAAAAATCATATCAAGAAGGGGTGGCTTTTCATCGGCTCTCTACCTCATTTGTCTGTTTTCCTGTTTGTTGTTAATCTATTTTTATTCATAACTTGATTGTTTATGGTACGATTATTAGCAGTAAACACTTCAATGGCTTTTTATTATCTATCCAAAATTATAAATATTCCTAATATAAGAATTTTAAAATAATTTCCCATAAGAAAGGTAATAATATACATTATTATTAGATATGGATCAAATATGTAATACCATAGAGGTGCTTCTCATTCATAAATTTTAAATTGGTTTTCAATTTAATCGACGACCGGCCATTTACAAAGACTTATCTGCGCAAGGTCATTAACATGCAATGCATTCAACTGCAATGAAGAGTGAAAGAAAACAGGCTCTATATTTGTCAGCATATTTATTATCCTTAAAATTCAA
The DNA here is from genome assembly GCF_032062105.1 of Saccostrea cuccullata. Classification (NCBI taxonomy): domain Eukaryota; kingdom Metazoa; phylum Mollusca; class Bivalvia; order Ostreida; family Ostreidae; genus Saccostrea; species Saccostrea cuccullata. Next base: position 27,578 of record NW_026928705.1, on the reverse strand, counting down.
ACTTCGTTTTCCTTTTATAGAGATTTCTTTCGAGGTAATTTGCTTTCGACCAATAGAAGGTAAACATGAATATCATAAATATATAATCAACATATAGTTGCAATTTATGAGTTTTGGTGCATTGTTCATTTCACGTCCAAACGACAAGCATTATTTTTCTGTCTATATATTTGAAGGTGCTGAAAATGCTACATTATTGAAGATGGAAAATATGACGACGACAACATTTCATGCTAGCAAACAACTTTTAGCCATACGCGAGCAACTGAAACAAATGGACAAAAGATACAAAGAGGGACTTATATTTGAAAAGGCAAATGAGTCTGCGGGGTCGGAAAAGAAAAATGAGGTATTTTTTTCTTGGATGAATTCAATGAATATGTTTTTTTTTCTCTAATTATTGAAATAAAATGCACTCAATACTTTCATAGAGAAATGAGAATTCTGCTTGACTGATGGATTTATATTTCCTTGAAAACTGCGGTTAAAATACTTGTAACTCATACTAAATAATAGATTATTGTGATCAAAGCAAACGCATTGAAACGTGCTCTCAATTTTTTTTTACTTGAAAATGTGCAAGAAAAATTATACAGATTTGTCAATGGAAAGGTAATCCATTTTAATTTCATTCTTTACTCAGTTTGTTATTTTCATTACGACTGTGCAGATTTAATTCGGTTTTTTAAAAATTGCATTTGTAACGTTTTCGTCTTGAGTGTGTATTCAATCAGTAGGTACCCATGAGGCACGTTACAATAATGGGTTCGAAGGTACCCGTGCTTGAGTAAAATTAGATAGAACAAGTGTGATCAATTAAAATAAATTTATTAAATTAATCAAATGAAAAGTACAATACACAAGTTTTATATAACGTCCCAATTCACAGTGTAATGTACAATAATAATAATCACATTCACAATTGCGCGTTATACTCGATGAAAGGCGCTACCGACTCAAGGTGCTGGATGCTACCGATGATACTGGAGCAAACTGGTTCTAGGTGTCCGGTGTACAGGTGCTAGGTGCTACTGATATAAGCTAATTGGTTCTAAGTTCCATCTTTACTGGACTGGTGCTATATAACCTTACTCGGTGTTAGGTGCTAGGTTTCTGCTAAAATATACTAGATCTAAGCTCGGAACATAAATTCACAAAGTAACTCGGTGTAAGGTGCAAGCGCACTCGACTATCTCAATAATTCCGCATATGCTCAACTTAAGTCCATCACCCTAAAATCTGTAACTTCTGGTTATAGAATAAAGTAATTTATGTCATTAAAGTAAAAAGTATGCATGCAAATTGGCCAACACCTCATATATTTTCATGCAAAAGATAATTGATTCAAATACGGTGCACTGTCGTAATTCAGTCAAACGGTGCAACTTCACACCGAACTATAAGAACTGACTAAGTTTTACTTGTCAATAAAAATAAAATAAATACAAAAATATAAACTGCTAACAAATTACAAACTTTAAATAACAACTGTAACTTTACTGGGAGAGACAATTTTCTGTGTCTCCCAGGGTCAGAATCCCGAGTGCAGTGCTCCGACTGTCTCAATATCGCTAAATTTAAATATTCAATATTACTTCAAACTTGATAAAGGTTCTTACTGCGCTAAAACTTATGTTGAAACTATTTTAAAATATCTTTACTTTAAACTGCTTTCTTATATAAATACCTCAAATCTGGTGCACGGTGCTGTGCAAGGTGGAACTTCAAGCGGGATTCTGACAACGCACTTTCAAAATCTTCTCTTTTATACCTTGACGCAATGATGCATCGTCTACGTCATGTGTCATTCGTAAAACTTCAAAAACTATTCTTTAATCAATGTACTTGAATACTTTATTTACTAATTAAACATCTATCAAAGTCTTTAATCAATCTATGATTTTTAATCTAGCCAAGACGTCTTATTTATAAAGTTTTGTATAGAAAGTGTACAAGGTATGTCGGCGTAAGCAGCAACTTATCTGGAGACCCATATTTTATGCCATTCTGGTTCTACAATTAGTGTGTAAAAGCCATTTCCAGTAAGCATCCAATAATTTCACAGGAGAATTTCTTTTCTTGACTCTATCGTAAGACTTTAAAAACAATTTGATAATTCTAAGGACACTCTTAAAGTTCAGTAACTTGTATTTAATCAGCATAACCACGGACAATCGCCATACAAAATGCAAACTACTGTAAATCTGGAAATTTTTATGTAGATTTTATTTTGCGAATCTGGGTCAAAATGCTGTTGATTAATTTTTACGTTTCAAAATTTTGCGAATGACCACTGCTTTGTTTACATTTTCTTATTGTTGATTTATTTTTAATCATTTATCTATCTTTTCTCGTTTTCCCATATCATAACTTTATTAAACAAACCATAAAACAAAAAAATATCAGTCTGAATTCTTTCCTACCTTGGTAAAATCAGTATTTAAAATACAAAAAAAAAGAATTTAAATAAGGATAATAATTTAAAAAGAACCATAATCAAATGTTTCACCTACATTTGAAATGTATTTCTGACTGGGCTGTGTCGAATGAGGTATTAAAATGTTAAAAAAAAGCCCCTTGATCCATAAGCTTTAACTTTGTGTACTAAATGATAAACTTCCTGCCACTATTTTATTTGGTTAAACGGTTATTTATTTGGTTAACACGATATCAGAATTTAAATGATTTTTTTATATAAGAAAAAGTATTAACGAACAGTATTCAAGCTCAAAATTCTACTGAACAATAAAAATTTGGAGTAGAACAAACATGGACCTCCAAAACATCAGAGGTGGGATCAAGTACAATGGAGTAGTGAGCATCCCCTACTGACCGGTCACAACCGCCGTGTGCTCCTTGTCATGATCGGGAAGGAACGGAAAAATCAAGTCAGGTATCCAGGTTACTTTTGTGTGCAGCTCAGTGGATAGACTGTTCGCTCTATGATCAGGATATGTAAGTCTTGGGTTTGAACTAGTACTTCAGCCGCGTAAGTTGGAAGAAAAGGTAACAACTGTTCATTCACTAAGCCCTCAGCACATGGAAAGTTATGGGTCTTTCGGATGAGACCTTGAAAACTGAGTAATCGTATTACGAAGGCATGGGAAAATAAAGATCCCTAAATGCTCTATTGCCCTGAGTTTCGCGTAATGGTCTTAATTGAAGCACAAATTCGGTATTATGGGACATCTCCATATGAGTGAAAATAACTCGAACTGGACGTAAAATTACATATAATAATAATTTGGGGAGGGTCTCAAAATGCAGATCTTTCGTCTTTACCCTGTGAGTTTTCTTTTTTCAAATATGCGCAGTCCTTTCTTTAAAAAGAATACATACAAAAAATATGCTTAAGCGATGCTTGATGTTTTAATTGTGAATGAATTCAAATTTTGACAAAGACATCCATTACACGTCAGTTAAACTGTTAAACTTGACATATGATTGAACAGCAGTATGTCACTTTAATAACAGCTTAATATTCAACGGGTTTTTAACTGTATATATTTATTCATATCTTAATAATCACTACTTTGTTTGAGAAAGATGCATGAAAAGATCTCCAACAACATAACCATGGACCACAACCAAACTGTTACTGACAGATTTGAACTACAAAGAGAAGAACCAACTACCTCCCAAGCCCACAATTTTGAGCATATTGAAGCCATGTTTTCAAAGTTAATAGAAGATTCTCAAGACAATTACCAGCCTCTTCATGATCTGCCTCTCTCTGAAGAATTACGTCACGCCATCACAAACATGGAGGATATTGATGATGTACGTATATATTTTGTACACATTGAAAACGAACATACAGTTCCAAAAGTGAAAATAATTTTATTTTTTCTCTATATATTTCATTGAAAACAACATTTTGTAAAATCACTGGCAAATGTTCAAATTTTGTTCTATTCATTTATTTATTTCAGTACTAAAACCAGAAATGTGTCGTTATCTTTCTTTAAAAGATCATTACATATTTACGTTTTAGTGAAAGATAGTTCATCACTTAACATTAGTTCTAAATTCAAGATCATTGTTGACTATAAGTAAATATTTCCATTTCTAATTTTTTTTTTCTCTGTGATAACTGTTTGAAAGTTGGGGGAATTTATTTCTTGAACTGATTTTGAGAATATAAATTAGAATTACAATATTTTTAAAATATCATCTGTCTCTGTGTCTGACGCTAAGGAGGCCAGATATGCATGTAAATCTCGTGCGACTGCCTTTGTGTTTGACGTCAGTGTGCGAGGACTATTGAAATTGGCATGGAAATCCTCTTGTAATTTAAATCTATCAGTCTACATTTTTAATGTCTAAGTCTACAATTTTATTTCACAATGAAATGGAAATATATGGATTATCAAGAAATTTATGATAATTTTAATAACTGTCAATGAAATTATCCCATGTTTCATACCAAAACTAGACAGTGATGTCGATTGAATTACAATATTTTTAAAATATCAATGATGATCAAATAAAAACTATTGTTTTTATCAACTACAACAATTTTTTTGGATTATCAAGAAAATATAAAATTTTACAAAATTTTTTTAAAATGAAATATATAGAGAAAATGTAAAATCATCTTCACTTTTTGCACATATTTGTACATAATTTTTAAGATTTTTTCCCTGAAAATTTGATTCATGCGAATTATGAAATTCTTAATTTTTCATATTTAGTTTACAGTTTAATCGCTGTTATACCATTATCTAAAAGGGCAGATTTTAGAGTCTAAGGTTAATTTTATTTATAGGTAGATACGCTGATTGGGGATGTTATTGGTTCAGTTCAAATTGACACAGTGGCCGAGGAAGATCTTCACACGATCGAGCATTTTGTATACTGCTCAGAGGTGAAAAAATGTCCAGCAGTGTATATCGTCATACTTAATCTTAATTTTCATATGAAACGATGGATAATATTTTGGCGTTATTCTTTAGAGTTCACAGATTGAAGAAAGTAACCTGAGGGGTCTCGAAGAGGAATCAAGAAATGACCTCTCGACCTCTGGACAATTTACCGCACAAGAAGAAACAGATCTCCGTCGAAAGGAGAGAATTAAAAAGGAGAATCATAATATCAGTAAGACTGTAGTGTAGATAGATGCTCATTTTTTTTATCTGTGTCATCGCTGAAATTTAACACAGAAATTGCATTATTCGGGGGGGGGGGGGGGGGGGGTCGTAAAGGAAAGGTAAAATATTTAAAATAAGTAGTATAAAGTTTAAAAAAATTAATTTCATTTGTTTATAATGACTTATAATTCAGAAATACAGTGTACAATCAAACTTTTAAATTGTATATGTTTTATTACATTTTTCTTAGTAAATATACATGTATATCGTAAAATGTTGATCTTTCGGCAATATTTCGTTTTTCAGTTGAGCGAAGACGGCGATACAATATCAACGACAGGATTAAAGAACTTGCTACTTTGCTGCCCTCGTCCACTCATCCGTAATAACATTTTTGTATTTAACAGCAATACTTTGTTGAGGATCACACTTGAAACCAATTTAAAAGATACATATGTGTGCATATCCTTCTCTAAATTCTTTATTCTGAATTTCCTTCATTATTTGAATCAGCTACATGTATTTGCAAATAGTTCCTTCGACAATATCAATTTGTTTATTTATTTATTCAGAAAACTTGAATATTTACTATAAATGATGAATACCGGTATTTACTATAAATTCTAAATATTATTTTTTTTTGTATCAGGTCAATGAAACTCAATAAAGGTTCCATTCTAAAAGCATCCGTGGAGTATGTTAAAATTCTGAAAAAAGACAGAGAAAAACTCCATCAATATGAAGCAAACCAGAAAGCAATGGAGAAAAAATACCAGAAAATGTTGATAAGAATTTTTGTAAGATCCTCTTTCAGTATAATTTCTTATTACTATTATATTTAACTTAAAAATATGTACGTTAATTAATATTTCGACTGTTTTTTTTTGCAAGAATCAGAAATAAACATATTCGATATTTTTTATACCTAATTAAAATGTAGAAAATGAGTATTTTTTATTGCATAAAGCTAGAAACAATAAAAATTCAATATCTGCTTTAACAATTAATTCATGCGATAGAAGACGCGAAATGTGATGTTCTTAAAAAGTTGTTTAAAGCTTATTTAAAGCGATTTTACAATATTTAAACATTTGAACTTCTTGTTCTAGCAACTTGAATTGAAAATGAAGTTATATGGACTGACAGAACAACTAGACTGCATGCAAGTAAAGAAAAAGAAGAGACAGAAAAGGAGACTGAGTGAAATTGATGCGATGGTAGAAGGTTTAATGATGTCAAAAGTATCACAAAATTTCAATGCAGATCCCCGCACAGAAGATTTACTTTTCAATAAAGAAGCAAAGCCAAAGATGTTGGGAAGTGACAAAAATACCAAGCATGCGACAACAAAATCTGATTTGAAAGAACGTATCATGAAAAGGTTAGGGAAGGAAAGCTTTGATCAATGCAAAATAAAACAGTTGAATTTCAAAGAAAGACAAGATTTGCAAAGTCCGCGTGAAGCGCAGGACTGTCGTGAAAAAGTCCAAAATCAGATCAAACTACAAGATGATATATCGCGAGCAGAAATGTCCGCTGGAGCCAAAGACGAAAGATACATATCAGAACAACAATTAGAAGCTATTGAATTAGTTCACAATCCATCAATTTTTGACAATGACAATTCTGAATGTAGTCTAGAGAAAAGCAACCTTTTCCTAGATCTTTTGGAAAATCAAGCCGCTTTGAATATCACTGTAGTTCAGATTGACCCAAATTTGACCGAATCTTCAATTCCAGATCAACATCTATAGCCAATGAAAGATGCCGTCTGTATTTCTCCAGTGACGTCAACAACTAACATGCTTGAAGCTTTACTTAGAAACACTGAAGAAACATCATCTGCATTGTCTTCCTTGGAAAACTCCCTTGAATGCACAAAATAAGAATTTTAAGGACGTAAAAAATGAAACAATGCTTCTTCTGTGTTCCTCCTTTATACTTTCCGCGACTGTATATCATTCGTTTCTTTATTATGTTATGAGAGAGGGGGAGGGGTGTGTGTGTGCGTCTGATTTTAAGAATTGGCAATTAGCTTAATATCTTTGAAAATAATTTGTTGTTAAGTATAACAAGCTGAAAGTATTGATCGAGAAAAATGTACTTTTATTATCTATTTTTAAAACTGCTTTTCAAGCACTTGTTGAATTAGCACTATAAATATAAAGAATAAACAGATTATTATACCCCCGCTTGAAAAGTGGGAGGGTATATAGTAATCGGTATTTTTGACAATGACAATTCTGAAAGTCAACCTTTTCCTAGTCTTTTGGAAAATCAAGCCGCTCCTGTATTTCCGTCCGTTACACTTTGGGGTACCCATCTCTTATCCGCAACTCCTCTCATTCCACTGGAGGACATTTAATGAAACTTTCACAGAATCTTTATTACATATTGCCATTGTGCACCTCCTATTTTACTTTTTGATCTGACATATATTTTTGATTTTCCAGAGCAAAACATAGGACACTGCCATTATATTCATATCGGAGGCGGGGGTATCATTTAGTGAGCTCATTGCTCACAGTACCTCTAGTTTTAAGAGGAGGTGTTTCGTTTATTATCTTGTATGAAAGGGTGCGTTTTGAGATCGAGGAAAGTTTGTTAATTTTGAATCTGAAACTGCACTTTTATTATTTAAATGCAGCAAGATGTACATGTCATTTGCATTACAAGGTAAAACAAGAGGTACTGTGAGCAATGAGCTCACTAAATGATATGATACCCCCCGCCTTCCATATGGTTTAATGGCAAAGTCCAAGTTTGTTGTGGCCGAGGAACCCAAATTATGTGTCGGATCAAAAAGTAAAATAGGAGGTCACAATGGCAATATGTAATAAAGATTCTGTGAAAGTTTCATTAAATTTCACTCAGTGGTAATAGAGGAGTTGCGGATAAGAGATGGGTACCCCAAAGAGTAACAGACAGACGGACGGACATACCGATTACAGTATACCCTCTCACTTTTCACTGGAACTAACTGGTTGTTTTCAATGAATAGTCATACAATTATTTAAACTGTAAAGATTGAAATATCCTTCTCGAGGGCAACGGCTCAAAAACATACCAACTATGCAATTTGACAAGAAAGTTTGGTGTCATATATTCAAAGTGGATGCTACTGCTGCTCAAGAAGTTATTCATAATCTTGAATAATTTCAAAGGCCATGATTGCAAATCACAAAAGTGTCACTTATAGTATCTCGGATTTCTTTGAATGAACCCATGAACTACAAATAATATAAATGCTCTCGAAGTTTTGGAAGTTTTAAGCAGCACAATTATGTCCAACTTGTTCAATCTTTTGTATCAATACCTATTGCCTTTCTAAAAAATAAGAGTTCTAAGGGCCTGAATTACTTTGAAAGTGGATTTATGTACTTTTCTAAATATCCCAGTTATGCCTATACCTCCATTTGTCACTATTATCAATCATTAAATCACTATTAAGCTTAACCACGAAAATAGTGTTGTAAAATATACCCAGCACAATCTTCTTCTTTCAATCCCTTCTGCTCTAGAAAACACAACTTTTTACTGGGTCGTATATGGAATTCCTCCTACCATTGAATGAAATTTAATGAAACTTTGACATAATCATTGTTATTCTGCCATTGCAATCTCCTATTTTACTTTTTGATCCTTTTTTGGGGTTTCCCTTCGCAAAACATGGACACTGCCATTTTTTTCTATAATTCTGAAGATTACCCATCTGTTATCCACAAGTCCTCCTATACCACTGAGGAAAATTAAATGATATTTTCAAAGAATCTTATCACATAATGCCATTATGCATCTACTATTTGACTCTTTGATCTGACACTTATTTTGTGTCTCCCAGACTAAAACATGGACTTTGTCATTATAATCATATGGTAAGCGGAAAACATTCAATAGTTTACGAGCGACAAATTACTGATCATGACGCTAAATAACGACGGACAAAACAGATAACAATAATTATATTTATAGGTCTGTTGAGGGACTCCATGATCTTGTGATCTTTAGTCCTTAAATCAAATTAACTGGACGTAAAACATTTGGAAAAGCCATACAAACCCATACCTCGAAAATTTCTAGGCAAGTGTCAATTGTACTCTTGGGTACACCAAGGTGTGAAAATTAAATGTAGATACATGTAAAACAGAGTGTAGCATAGCTGATTTGTTTCAAAATTGGTTTTAAAAAATTACAAAAAACACTAAGACGATTTCTTTTGATATCATTTATCATTTTTGTCTTGCAGATGAAGGCGGCAATGATAAATGATTATATTTATTCGAACTTTTACAACGTAATTTAACATGACAGCTCCTTAAGGCTTGAAGAAGACTCAAATTGATTTTAAGGTCAAAAGACAGGGACCAAGAACATAAACTCAAAATTTCTGTCTAAAGATCACTTTAGTTTTCGCGCGATATCTCGATAAGCATTTGAGTTTTGCAATAAAATTTTATACAACAACCCATTACAGCCTAAGTAAAAACCCATTTTTGGAAGTCAAAGGATCAAGATCGATAATTTATATTTTCTGTTCTTTTATTTCCGGGAGATATGTCAAGAACTATTTGCAATTGAATTATATACCATAATTCCCAACTGTCCCGTCCACCCCTTCTGTATCCATGCATCCTCTTTTTTTTCCTTATGTGGGGGACACAGATTCTCAGAATTAGCTTGTATGTTTTCAACCTTATAAAAATTTCTCACAAAGTTACATACGCCATCCATTTGTATAATTAATTTATCAATGAAATTAATTTCATTGAAGGAAGGATGAACCAGTGGAAAATGTTTTATCTCAAATAGAACAAAGAGAACTCTTCAAAATTAAGGATATTTCAACGTAGTCTTAACTTTATTATCTTTTCCCATGGAGTTTCATACTTGAAGGACCTACATGCTACTTTTTTAATGTCTATACATGGTGCTGTACACCTCTTCTAAAACATATTTGGATGAAAAAAAAACCAAATATATATTTATTTATTGTTGTTTTTAATAATGCAAGAATTTTCATAAAAAAAATATAGTAATGAACAGTATTTAAGCTCAGACCTCCATTAAACAATACGAATTTGGGGAGCCCAAGCACAGACCTCCGCATATCAGAGGTGGGATCAGGTGCCATGGAGGAGTAAGCATCCCCTGCTTTTGCATATCCAATCAACTGAGTATATAAACCCCGTATGCAGGCGATGAAGGTGCACTGTATATTACTGCATACGTAAGGGAAGTTGACGACTGAAAAGTTAAAGTCATCGCGTTTATCATAAAGCTTGGTTGCTAAATTACCATTAATGTCTTTTTCAAGAAAAAAATAAACATATAAATATGAAACAGATATATCAGACTCTATGGTATCTTTTTGTTCAAGCTCATAGGGATATTAAATATCTTTTCAAAACCCCAAGTAATTCCTGCCGATTTTCTGTACGCGAACATCTGATTAATGGTACTGTAATTTTAAGTTGATTTTCTTGAAAAAAAAAATATCAGAATATGTAAATACCATATGTTGCAAATATCCGTCCATAAAAGGAAATGCAGATAAGAGATTGGAACCCTCTCTTTTATAGAAAGAATGGCAAAGTCAATATTTTTCTATGAAAAACCCGAAATATGTATCGAATCAACAAGTTAAATAGGAGGTCACAATGGCTCTATGAAATATATGGAGATAACGAACTGTATTGAAGAACGAGAGTCCATAAAACAATGCAAAATAGGAACAGGGCAAACATGGACCTCCAAAACTTAAGAGGTAGGATCAGGTGCCATGGAAGAGTGAGCATCCCTTGCCGACCGGTCACACCCGTCGTGTGCTCCTTGTCATGATCGGGAAATAATGGAAAAATCCGTCGTCAATTCAGTGTAAAAATAATAAACTAACAATGAGTATGAACAAGCAAATTCAAAGAATTGTAGTCCTCCGCTTTCCGTGTCTTTGTGGGTGAGATGTCATTTTTTACGGCATATTTTGTCAAGTATGAACGCCCTAGCATATGTCGTTTAGAAATCATCCCCGAAATTGATTTCTTTGAAAAATAAGGTCAATCGTGAAAGTCAAGGGGCCAGAATTCATAGCATAGCAAATATCTTGACACAGGTAATGCACATGTAAAAAATATAAAAAGTATATCTCTTCTCAGTCAAAACTTAAAAAGAACAACATGCGTTTGTGAAACACTGATGCCCCCGGTATGGCAACATAGTAAAGATTGAACTTTTTTGAATGCAAATTAAATATATTGATACGTAAAGTAGGATCTTCAGTAGGTCAAAGGTCAAAGTTGTTGGTTTCTTAAGAATGTTACAAGTGTTACATATGTGAAGTAAGAAAGTCCTAGCCTTAACTGTTCAAAAGTAATGGCCAAGGTTAAAATTTTTAAAAAGTAGGTCAATCTCCAAGTTCAAAGGGTCAAAGCTCTTGAAATCCAATGAAAGGTCTTCTCACAAGTATTACATATGTGAAGTATGAAAGCCCTAGCCATTACCTTTCAAAAGTTATGGGTTTTAGTTTTTTTATAAGTACAAAAATCTTCAAGGTCAAAAGGTCAAAGATTTTGGTATCTAATAAAAGGTCTTTCCACAAGGATTACATATGTTAAGAATGAAAGTCCTAGTACCTACTTTTCAAAAGTCATGGCCAAGGTTAAAGTTTTTTCATGAGTATGGATATCTCTAAGGTCAATGTGAAAAGGTCAAAGTTGTTGGTATCCTATGAAAGGTCTTGCCACAAAAAATACATTATGTGAAATATGAAAGTCCTAGTGCCTACCGTTCGAAAGGTATGCCAGAGTGGAATTTGGAATTTTAGTGTAAAAATGGGTCAATCTCCAAGGTCATAAAGTCAAATTTGGTGGTATCCAAAGAAAGGTCTTGTCCTAAGGTATACACATGTGAAATCTGAAAGTCATAGCTCCACTAAATCAAATGTTATGGGCAAGGTTAAAGTTTTTGTGACGGACGGAGAGACAGACAGACTGACAGACGGATGAGATTTAATGTCCCCTCGCTTTTGCGAAAGCGGGGGACAAAAACGTCAGTCAGCATTTGAATCAATGATAAATTGATAAACTGTTTTTGCTGACAAGGTTTTGTATCGATCATATAAATTACGAAATGATGACTTCAAACGAGACTGCTGAAATTCTTGTTTCATCAACTTGTTTGTCAATAATTTACCTAGTTTTAGAAATTGTTCATACGTAGAGCATGTTCTTGTGTATCGAATCATCTGAGATATATAAACTCCGTATTCAGGCGATGAAGGTATATTGCTGCATAAGTAAGGGAAGTTGACGATAGAAAGTTAAAGTCATCGATGACGTTTATCATAGAACTTGGTCGTTAGATTACCATTAAGGTCTTTTTCAAGTAAAATATCCAAATATGAAACAGATGTGACTCTATGGTATCTTTTTGTTCAAGCTCACAAGGACATATCTTTCGACATAATTTAAGAATGTAACCAGTATTCTGTGAAAGTCTCATTTAATTTAATTCAATGGTTGGGGGAGTTCCAGATATGAGATGGGTACACCAAAGCGTAACAGATGCACGGACGTACAGACTGAAGGACATTCCGATTACTATATACCCTCCAACTTTTTAAATGGGGGTATAATTTGAAATTAAACTACCATTTGTTTGATGAATGGAGACAGCTACATTTGTTTTGATTTTTAAACAAAATAGTTTTGAAAATTGTCACCTGATGCAATAAGTTGTTTTTTTTAAATGAGGTTATTTCAATATCAATTATCAAAGTTTCTTTACCTCTTCACATGGTAAAATAAGTACATGTAATATCAAGGACAAACGTTTGTTTACCAAACGTAAGTGAATTATGTATTGAACACAGTTCTTTTCTCAGAATCAGAAATAGATATAGACAAATGTTCTGAAATAAGTTCTCTTCAACAACAATATCTCATTGACAAAATCTATTTCGCGTTCAATATATTTAAACGTATGCAGTATTTTAAGGGGATTATTATCCGCCCTTATGAGTCAAAAGCGTGCATTAGAAATTCCTGGTTGCGTAATCTTTGTTCTTGATAACCTCATTAAAACAAATTCAAGTTTTAGATAGTGTTTCATGTCGTAGACATGGACCACTTTCAATGAACTTTAAATATTTAAAAGGCTATACATGTACAAACATTTGTTCATGGTCTCACCTGTCTCGTATATTTGTTTGTATGACTCGTTATTACAAATACATTGCTAGAAGAAAATGGTGTAATTCAATCTAGAAATATAACATACTCACATTTTAATTTCTAAGGATGAAATTCTTAAAATAATGTTTCTATCTCATTCGAGTCAATAGGAATTGGTTAATATTATAAAAATCCTCCTAGCAAACAAGGACAAATTGCAGGGTCCACCAAATAATCTACCAAGTCCCTATTTTTACTTGTTGTTGGTTTTTTTTTTTTTTTTTTTTTTTTTTTTTTTTTTTTACAAAAAAAAAAACTGTTGTGAAAAGAAACTACGTGAAAAATATGGAAATAACAAACTGCTTTCAAGCTCAAAATTTCATTCAAAAATACAAATCAAAAGGAAAGCAAGTGCGGATCTCCAAAACATAAGAAGTGGTTTGAGGTGCCATGGGGGAGTGGGCATCCCATGCCGACCCGTCGTGCGCTCCTTGTTATGATCGGGACAAACTGGAAAATTAACAGACAATTCAGTTGTGAATAATGACCTAACAATAACTTGAATAAGTATAAATATTCAGCATTTGACTAAATGATAGATCGTATTTGCTGAGAAGGTCATTGTATCCACCGTAGAACTTGCAAAATGATTTCTTAAAACGAGAATATTGATACATGTACTATGTATGCATGTTTCATGTTTCAATGGAGTCAATAAGTTTTCGAAAAAACTCACATTTTATAGTAAATCTGCTTTGAAATCGCTAACGAGATCAGACTATTTCTTTTAAGTTAATGTGCTTTCCCTAAGGTCGACATTTCTAGGTAATCACCTCATCTACAGGTTATATATTAATAGGACATTATGATATTGAAACAGCTTGTAAAAGTATGTCGAAAATTTAAATTTTCAAATGAAAGAGCACTGTGTTGATCAGTGTTAGAGATTATTGTATAAAACGATAAATGCTTTGGTAATGAGAAGAGAATAATATTTACTATTTAGCCCAATTTTTTGCATGTCAAAAACAAAATTTAAACATTATATAAATGTGATTTTCCGAAATCATCAGAAATATTCATAAACTTGTATAATTACCTATTAAGCTAGCTTATTCGCTCGAATTCCAATCAAGTACACGGTTTGTGGTCAAATTAGAATAATGCTTTTTTTTATTTACAAATTTTTTTTTATACTTTCAGTGATAACTTGATAAAATGTCTTCACATGCGTCATGAATTACGTTAAAAACAAACAAAAAAGTGAACACCCACTTATGTAACATAAAATGTAATATAAGGACAAATGAATAAATTTAAAAAAAAAAACAGATATTGTCTTCTTATTAAATCATTCGAATTTTAGACCAATTTCATAAATTGAAATTAATGGATCAAGTGGGTAAGGCAAAGAGAGTCAAACTACGAACCCCAGTTAATGTAATTTATAAACATTAAATTTATATAGAACAATCAGACACCACTCGATCCCAATAAATTGGAATTCATTCGTAGATATTTTTGTCAGCGAGTTTAGAGTTTAAAAATCATTGCAATTGGGATAAAATTCTCGCAGAGGAGCCCTATTCCGTGACCTTTGAACACTGAAGTGCGACACAGCCTTTTGAACATGTTTTTATAAGAGAACCAATATCTTAACATTGTGTAGTCTTTTGAGACCAAAACGTCCAACAGATGAAGGAATTCCCATAGATAGTTACTTTGCCCCTTTCACAAGCAGATCTATTTCACTTGCTGTGGTCTACAGTTCAACATTCAGAGACGATGTATAATGAATGAAATTTTGATTCAATATATGGAAATAACGAACAGTATTCAAGCTCAAAGTCCATTTTATAATGCAAATTTTGGACAAGAGCAAATACAAAATTTCTTTTTCAGTTATACATTTACGTTGTCTTGATATGCCTCTCTAACCTCAACATGATAAAGTAACCTTACAAATAAACGTTTTAATAAACAAGATGCCTTTTCCCATCGTAAACAGTATACTAGTACACTATTTACCATCAAAGATGCTTACCTTTGTGTGATATTTGATTTTATTATATAGTCTATTTATAGTCCGTATATAATCTATACAAACGCAAACAGTTCTTTTTTGAGGCCGTATTCACCAGAGGGTCATTGCGCGTGCAACGGCATTGTGACGTCACAATCAAAACATCAAACAACGTTATAAACAATGGTTGCAACGGCCGCAGAGAGCTACGTATCTGAGCAGGAAAACAATTACTGGGAGTATTCAAACCTATTTCAGGATCATTTTTTAACATTTGGATGTCTTACAAAGCAAAACTCGGAAAGGAAAACACGGAGGAGACAAACTGTACTAAATCTGGATATTTTTTTTAAGACGGGAGCTCCTTAATGAAAATGGGTCGTCATTCAGCCTTCAATGTCTTATTTATTCAAATTCGGACTATATAATAAAACCTTTTTGTGATATTTGATTTTATCATATTTTTCTGGTGAATAACCTCTACTGTTATTACTCTGTATAAATTTAATACCATAAAACTGCTTATTTCCCCGAGAAGAGACTATTTCCCTCAATTGAGGACTATTCGCTGAAAAATCAGAGCTATTCCCTGGGACTACTCCCTCGTGAATATTTATTAGTAATTTTGACCGATCAAAGTTTCAGTGGACGGAGCGTTCAAGGAATGTGACGTAATGTTAAAAGCAATGTAACTATGACGTCAAAACATTTCGACATGCAATGTAAAAATCATACTTGAATTTTAGCAAAAATGAAGACACCGATAATTTTTTTCGAAATGTCTGTGAAAATAATTTTTAAGAATAATTTTAATGTTCTCGGACACGATGCATTAGTTATCATACAATCTTTTAAGCCGCATGCAAATATGATTAATTATGCCTCTATAGTGTTTTTTAATGTCGGAATATCTGGTAAAAAGAATAAAGATTTCGCCTATGATTGTTTCGGTATAATAAAACCGTTATGGAATGGGAACTCGGGAAATGGCAAATTTATGGTTCCCCTCGACAGGAAACTATTTCCTCGGTGGCTTCGCCACCTCGGGAAATAGTTTCCTGCCCCGGGGAACTATAAATTTGCTATTTTCCTCGTACCCATTCCATTCCTGTATACCATATCTGTTGTTTTTCTATGTTCCATGTTTGTTTGGTTTTTGTTTTGTTTTATTTTGTTTTGATTGTTTGATTGTTTGATGTTTTTTGTTGTTGTTTTTGTTGTTGTTGTTGTCGTCGTTGAGAAGGGGGGACTCTTTTTTTTTTTTTTTTTAATTGATAGATTATAGGCCTTAAAGTTGTAGATCTGTATTACTTAGATTTTGCTGGGTATAAGAAAGATCTAGACTTGTGAAAAATTACTATAATATAGTGGATTAAAGATTTCACACCAAGAACCTGTTAGGGCTTTTTTTGGCCCTAAGAATTTCAGAAAAATTTAAGCTGCTCAGTTATGGTTGAAAACAATAGTATTTATCACTTGAACCCTTGGTGAATGCGTATCTATTAAACATGACGTGATTTTCTCCCTAGTCGATGCATTATGAGGTCAAAAGTGCGTCTTTTTTCCTATTACCTGTAAAATCTGTAAAATCCTTTACAAATGACCAAACGTTGAAGTATTTTTTCTATACGAGGGTCATTCAAAAAATATGTGGACAATGTTCCTCATCGTCATATTATTATTACAAGATAATAAACCAACACATTTTCATAAATAAAAACATTCATTTTGTCGAAGAGTGAAGTTTCATTACATTTGATAAAATAGAACTCATGTTAGCCAATTTTTAAAGCAACATATTTTGTTACCACGGAGCATGGTTAACCAACATTGTAACGTCAAAATCAACGTCGAGAAAGTCATTCAAAAGTACTCTGTTTTTTGATTTCATAAACGGCTCGAGCGTATTCACCATTCATAAAAACGTATCTATAACACTGAACACCTAGTTTGCTAACAATTGTGTAAATATTGATAGCTTAAACTTGATTGTCAGTGTTTTCAAATTCTTTACCGCGTAACTCTGTTATAATTAGTTTCGCAACCGTGAGACGCACGTCACGTTTAATGACGTTCCTAGCTCGTTTGACAAGATTTAAGGAATAACTGTCGTATTTTTTCGATTTCATGATGTGATCAATCGATTGGCTTGCGTGATAATTTGCATAAACGCCGAAGTTATTATTCCTTATATTTACATACTCTTGATTCCGCCAATCCACGTGCTACAAGCCCTGCTTCTGTCTAGCTATTTGTCCCGCCCTGCACGTGATTTTTTAACCGCGCCTATTGATGAACCAGTACATTCATGTAGAAATAAAGTACATTAACTATTTGTGATTTTATCTCGGACAAAGACATGGGAAATGTAATTATAGTTAATTATAACCTTTTTCTCTGCAGACCATCCATTGTCCGATTCAAACTCTCTACCACTCAAAAATTGTATTTTCAATTTTATACAAATACACAGCATATTTATTTTTTTACATTTCCTGGTTTATACAGATTTTTTTTAGTTTGTTAAAGAAGTATTCTGAATGCAAAACAAAATTTTATTGCTACTCGTTGCTCCGTGACGTCCTTCAACCTCATGGTTTTTTGTCTTTTTTAATCAAGTCCATATATATTTAGAAACTGATACTTTTTAAACGGAGCGATATATTACATTACCTGATAGCATCTCAAGAAATTCAGCAAGTCTTAATTTAAACATGTAAATCTTATTTTGTTTCAACTCCATTTATTAGAGGCATGGCTATATATACTATAAAGTGAAAATTAGTAAATTAGTCGATTTTGACGTTGCTCCGTGACCCTATTTTTGTTTTTCTAAATCTTTGATTTTTTTTATCAATATGAAGATATTTTCCTTTTTTTTACTCAAATTATTCGAATTTGTTGTTAAAATATGTGTTCAAAATTTGGATATGACGTTAAATCAAAAAATTTAAGACAAAAGTCTAGTAGTCGAACTTTTTGAATGACCCTCGTGTTTTATTTTGAGCACAAGCCCTGATCCAAACTATGCAGTTATGTAACAATTTATATGTCTCTGAAGATCATAGACATGTATTCATTTTGGATCGTGGGTTGTACTCATATTCTTATTTCTTTGCTGTAGGTTGTCAAATACGCATGTTTTCTGCAAAATTTAAGAGCAATGTATTTTCTCAAAGCCTGCAGTTTTCCAACATTTGAAAAGGAAATTTTGATATGGGATAAACGGTGATAGTCAATTAATTGATATAAGGTCAGGGCTATTTTTTTCAGAAAGTGAACCCTGGACATGTTTAACCAATTTCCATGGAAAATCGGTTAATCCATTACCTGGAAGCCTGGTTTTCATTGGCGTGTTACATAAACTGTAAGGAATGACTCTCAAAAGTGCTTGTAGGGTTTCAAAAATAAAAGGTAATATGTACCTTTTTTTTTATAAAGTCGTATGACTTTCATCACTTGTTTACATAATGAACAGTTTTTGATTTACGTTTGAAACAATAAAAATAAATTCAAATGTTTTTTTGTTCACTTTCAATTTAATGGATGGTTAAAAAACAGAAAGGAGAATGTTGAAACAGGTTTCAACTCCCTCATTAAACTTTGGTAAAGTTTATTTGAGAAAAAAATTGTAAAACCTTCCAAAAACTGTATATTTTGACAGATGTTTCCTTCTGTGCCCCGTACAAAGCATTACTATAAAATAACACGCAGATCTATATTGTCTCTAGTAGTTGTGAGAAAAATGTCGACTTTTGGAATGGTTATCCTTTAATACCTCCTTATATTTATTGATTATTTTATTTTGTTGTGTCAAGTAAATCCACTCTTTAGTTTTCTTTCGGCTTTCCTCGTTATATGTTTCATAAAAGTGCATATGGTGTTTTAATATAGGAGGAGTGGTATTTGGTCTGTTTTTTTCTATACTGTATCTTATAATTGAATTTTTTTAATTTAATAATATTTATGTTCCATTGATTGTAGAAATACATGTATCTTGCAAAGTTGACTAAGCTTGTTTTTTGACCAGACAGGCAAAACAGTAACACCGTGTTGCATTGAAAAAATAACATAAATGATTTAATCATAAAATGACGAATATAAAACTTGTAAAAATAATGGTGGTCAGAAAAAAACTAGACAAAATGACAAAGAAAGAGTATCTTTACTAAGTATGCAATCTGACCCCCAACAAACAAAATATAAAATAACATGAAAATCAACTTTTTAGCTATGACCTACAAAACACACTGGGTCCATCCATTCTACATATTTTTATTTTAATAAGTATTTTGATAGCCCGGTTACCCATCAACTAGCTAATTTCTTTCCATAATCCTTTCAATGCTAGCACGCCTTATCTTATCCTCCTTCAATGAGTAAAAAGTCTGTAAAACAGTTTGTCGTGTGTTGCCACCTTTGTGACGTTTAATAATTTGTTTGAAATTCTCAAAAGTATTATTAACAATGACATATGATTTTTAGCAGACACAAAATATCAAGATGAGAAATAAACCAATTTTGTAAAGGGAGATAATCCAAATTTACAGTAATTACCATTTAGAGTTAACAGAAAAATCATGAAAATGGGCCTGAAAACGCTAAAACATAGATTTAAACAACAAACAAAAATGGTGGAGGCGGGGTGGAAGGAGGTAAATAACAAACTTTGAAAAACGTCCGTCCTCCAAGGATGTAGATGGGAGAAAAGGCTAGTGACGCACCGCGTGGTCGGAATTTCATTTATTAGATTTTGATTGGTCAATCTCTGCCTCTCCTAAGACATGAAACAAAATGACCATTATAAAACACAGCTATACACAGCTATACAATATTTCAGACTTTCACATTCAAGGATGAAACTTATTGATTACAATAAAAATTTTTAAGTAAACTTAAATTTATTTAAATGCAGCTATGAACATATGAAGCAGAATTTGTCCAAAATCTTATGCGTGAAATGAAGAAAACGCTTGCTGTAGCCTTCAACTCGACATTTAGATATATTGACGAGGTATTGTTAATTAACAATTATAATTTCAATTCTTATATCGATACGCTATATATATCCTGGGGAGCTTGAGATAACAGATACCACAGAGTCTGACACATCTGTTTCATATTTGAATATTTTACTTGAAAAAGACCTTAATGGTAATCTAACAACCAAGCTCTATGATAAACGTGATGACTAACTTTTCAATCGTCAACTTCCCTTATTTATGCAGCAATATACCTTTATCACCTGCATAACGGAGTTTATGTGTCTCAGTTGATACGATACGCAAGAGCTTGTTCTACGTATGAACAATTTCTAAAACGAGGTAAATTATTAACAATCAATTTTATGAAACAAGAATTTCAGAAGTCTCGTTTAAAGTCGTCATTTCGTAAGTTCTGTAGTCGAGACAATGACATAGTCAGCAAATGAGTCAATGAGTGAGTCAAATGCTGACAAACGTTTTTCATTCTAATTGTTAGTCCATTATCAATATACTGTATGAACGAACGATTTCTCCGTTAATTCCCGATTATGACAAGAAGCACACGGCGAGTGTGAGCGATCGGCAGGGATGCACACTCCTCCATGGCACCTGATCCCACCTTATGGAGGTCCGTGTTTGCACGGCTCCCATTTTGTATTTTTTATGTACATGTATTTTTTATCTGTTCGTTATCTCCATATGTTTTTGTATAAACATTTGAAGAAGAGGTCTTCCATATCATAATTTGTTACAATAGTTAAGAAGAACATGTTATCCTTTTTAGTTTCTCCTGGATTTCTACATTATCAGAGATATGAAAAATAGCAATATAATAACTTTTTCATTGCCAGTAAATTACAATTAATGAAGTTCCTAAAATGAAAGTCGTGATTTACTTCTATATTTAAGCGTTATTGTATTTTTTTGTAAAGAAATGCTTGTTTTTATGCATTGTATTTGCTAAAAAATAGTTGTAAAAACTTTCCATTTCATACATATGAAAATACTTTTTCTTCATCTAAAAAAATTACATTTATAAGTACAATAATGTTATCTTATGAAATCTTGTATACATTATTTCAAAATACATATCATAATCCATATTCGAAAGAAAACATTTTAAGCTATGATTTAAATATTGTTCGTGATTCTAAGGTCATTCAGAATTGCACTTATCCCATAAACATTTAAACTGTAGTAGATTTTTCTTCATAACATGGTATTTTTAAAGTCAATTTGGCATAAAAAATTAATTCATCAAGTGCCTCAAGAAAAATCATTTATTTATATGATAGATATATCAACAGAGAAAAATCTTTTAGTCCTCACAAAATCATTCCAAATGCTACAAAAATTATGCTCAAATATCTATGAATATCTATATTTATTTAATTTCAACTGAATAAGTAGAAGAGGAATTAAGGATGAAGAATTTTGACAAAAATCTGTGATGCTTCTACAATTTGTCATATATGATGAATATTTGTCATTCAATATAATTTAAAACACTCGTTTTAAAAATTAAGTGACAAGGGAGACTTAACTTGATGAATTTCTGAATTTTTAAATTAAAAAAAATTAATTGAATACGACTCACACATGACTGGTTGCCATGACTCATACATAATACATGCTCTCTTTCACCTATTATATGTTGGTCAATTATCTTTACGAAAAAAATTAAAATGAAAAATAGCTCAGGTGAAAATTTAAGTATAAAATTAAAAAAACCAAACAAATGATTTTATATTTCTGTGAAGCAGAAGGTCATAAACTTTAAGATGAAAAGAAAACATTTGCCGTGGTTTAAACTCGACATGAAGATTTACATGTATTCATTAACAAATAGTTTATATTTATATGCTTACTCTACTTAACCAAGTTGGCTGGAAACAAAGGCCAACACAGAGTCTGTAATTTTTATTTATTTTTGAATGGTTTACTGATTATATACGACAAAAGAGAAGAATTAAGGTTTTCTATTGTTAACATTTTCTATTTATGTAGAAATTCTCCAATACCACCTGAATATGGTTTTAAGTCTCCGAACTTATTCGATACTCGAGAGCATATTCAGAGAGCGATCAGTTTTTAAACCGAGGCAGACTATTCACGCAAAAGTTGATGTTACAGAGATTTTAACCATCTGGCTTTACGTCAGCTTTTTGTAAATTCTATGGTCGTTTTTATGCACTTGATAGGAATTATTACCTATCAGGTTCTTTTTGTTTTTGTGTGACTTCTTTCATTCCAGTTGTTTTTTGTACTTAATTTCAATATTTCGGTTGCTTGGGATCACGGCTGATGTGGTCGGTCACAAGGGATGCTTACTATTGGTAGGCACCTGGTTCTCTGGAATTATCAGGGGTCGTGTATATACCTTGTTCACAGATTGACATTGCTTTAAGTTATTGTGATCGATAACTGTTCGTTATTTTCACCCTTTTTAATACGCAATACCTGACCAAACCGATCATTATAAAATAAATTTAATTACTTAAGGTAAACACGGTACATAATAAAAATGTAATCGTATTTGCACTTTCAGCAATTAAAAAGAATTGTTTAGATTTCGCTATATAGCCAATAAACTTTCCTTAAATGTCCATTATGTATATAACATCCTGTTGTTATTTTAATGAATTTAACAAAACAAAAGGATTTAACATAATGTATATTATGTTAGCAGCAATTTAATTACAAATTTGCACTGAAGTCTATGTGGAGAAAGTGATTTTATGAAATGAAATATTTGGCGGAGATTACTAACAGTTTTCCAGCTCAATAATCCATTCAAACAATACAAATCAGAAGGAGAGCAAACACGGACCTCTTAAACATCAGAGATGGGATCATGTGCCATGGAGGAGTCAGCATCCCTTGCCAACCAGTCACCAGAGCCATATGCTGGGTGTCATATCCAAGTCAAGTCACTATTTTGGTCACTTATTGTCTGAATGGTCAGTATTTCATGTTTAGCTCTGAGACTTTGACAGAAGGAATTAAAAGCATCAGAGATATGTAAACATTAAGCAATTAATTAGGGGCGATTTGAAAACCATGTACCCTTCTGTATTCAACCTGCATTTATGTTTTCCCAAGCTCCTCACGGATACTTAAACAATACATGATAAACATGATGACTTTAATCTTTCCATTGTCAGCTGTCCTCACTTATGTTGCAATATACCCTTAGCACCTGAATATGGTGGTTATGTCTCCCAGTTGACCCGATACGTATGATGAACTATAATTTCTAAGATGAGGTGATCTATTGACAATTAGAAGGATGAACCAAAAATATCAGAATGTGTTGTTACATGTAAAAGTCATCATTTTACAAGTTCTGTGGTCTGAATTGTCGAAGATTTTGTCGATATCTCTATGCCACATGATCCCTCTCTGATGTTTTAGAGGTCTGAGGTTTGCTCAGCTCCCGATCCCCCGATCTGGATTGTTTTAACGGGCTTTTATCATGATTAATGTTTTTTGTCTTCATGTCTCGTTTCATTTTTAAGTCTGTCTTTTCTTGCATGATTTCCATTCAAAAGGTTACAATTAACACATTTCATTTTGTTTTATTTTAAAAGATATATCTCTATGCATTTTGTATTCTGTATTTCAATCTCTTCATAATTTCTTTTTTACTCTTGTAAGAAAACCTTCCATTTTAGGGACCTTTGACTGACTAGTCAAACACTTCAGATGACCGTCTTGCTTGGAAAGGGGATAGCAAATTAAAATCCATTATTTGTATAGTATAGTCGATCAAATTAGCGATAAAACAGATCATAATTCGGTCATATTTTGTACTTTAGGCATCTATATCAGGAGGAAATACATGTACATATTTAATATATTCCATAAATTAATGGTCAAACTCGGTAGTGTTTTTGTCTTTGATGAAAATACTGTCGTTACAAAGTCTTTTAAGATGTCATTTCAATAAGACGCAATTTTCGAGACCAGGGCCCATGTGATGATGTTTCCTTATGTAACCAAAAAATAATTTTCATTTTTCTAAAATTACGTCAATTCTCATTCAAAGTTGGATAAGTAAAAAATACAAGTCAAATTTTATGCATTAAAAACTAATTAACGTTTTTCTTTAATTTCAGAGAGTTGCAGACATTCTCAATCTGCCTGTGTGCAGCCACAGAGCATGAAATATGATTTGGATTGACATGGAAGAAAATTCTCTCTTTTCGCTTCTTCAGTATTTATATACATATGTATGTATATCTCATCTCATTACCAAAAATAAGAAAGAATGCATTTGTACAAGGGTATTTCCCCCTCTCCTTTTGTATATTACTGAAGCTGTCAAAGAAGCCCTTGAAATATTTTAAAATATGTTTTACCAAAAACATGAATCAGGCGTATAAATCGCTGGCTAATGATATTGTCTAAAAAGCTGAAGATTTAACTGCTTATATGGGATGTCATTTTGTGGACATTAAATGACAAACGATTACTCTTAATTTATATATATTTATATTAAAAAACCAAAATTTGCACATATTGACCCTATTTCTCATTGTCCATTTTTGTCTTTATTTAATCCACATTTCGTACCTTAATTAGGAAACCTGGCACGTGCTGTATTGTTCAGGTGAAGGTAAAGGCATATTAGGCCATAAGTGTCACTGTGTCAGATCTTATTTATCATTTACTTCATGCCCACAGTTCTAAGTCCTCGTGTATTCTTGTTTGTGCACTTTTTCTAAACACAAGAGCACTCTTATAATATAATTTGAATTTCATTTAAAATATGTTTACTATGATTATAAAGTGAAAATCTAAAAAAAATGAGTCTTTTTCAACAAGCTTGATAATTTATTGCTATAATTAAAGTACCTGTGCAAAACTTTGAAGGTCTTGTTTTTTCCAAACATTATTCATGCTTAAATCTGTTTAAACGCTAAATGAATGGCTTATTTTGCTCTTAAAACGATCCCTGATTAATTCTTGAACTTTCATTTCAAAAATAACATGAATGTTTATCAGTGAATATTCGGGAATATTGGGGAATGTCATACAAAATTACATACAATGATAAACAAATGCAAATTTCAAATGAGTAAAGAAGTATTTTATTTAAAAAGTCTTTTAAAGATTACCATAGTTATTATTTTTTTCGATTTAGTGTGATTGTTTTTCTAATTGATTATTTTTGATTAAAATTGTTTTTATGTTCCTTTGTTATTATAACAAGAGCGAATCCAAGTCAACTGAGCTAGTTTTTTGAAGAATTAAAAGAAAATAACAACAGTATTGAAAGTGAAAAATGTCATTTATTTAAGTAAATGACGCAAAACAAAAGTACACATATTAAGGGGGTCAGAAAAGACTAGGAAAAAACTTCGAAAGAACACAAAAAATCTTTGGTATCATATTGTGCAATCTGACCCCCTAAAATTAAACATAACACAAAGCAGACACTGATATGCCTGTCATCAAAAAGGGTGGGATAAAAGAAAATAAAACTTTAAACAACGACCAACTTTCAAACTAATTTTGTAGAGAAAATTTTAGAAGTCTTAATTATAGTCACATGATCTATATTTTAGACAATGTACAATTTCACGTATTCTATATACAAAACATCGAAATTTATCTCATTTGTGAATTATAGATATCTATAAAAGTGAAAGATGCTCTGAAAAAAAGGAAATGCTCAACACGTTATCCATAATAATGCATATGCTTCTTGAACATTTTATTTATATAAATTAGAACTGAAAATTATCGACTGATAAAGTCGACTATCAAAATTTGACAACCTGCATTGGTTTAGCGGTTTGTCAAGCGTATTAAGAATACACGCCCTCAATATCATGCAAACCAATAGTGTTTTTACTAGTCATTTAATTATTAGAAATTAAAATAAGTACAACGACAAATAAACAAATAAAACAAGATTTTTGTCAATGTATAATTCAGTAGAGAAAGTAGTTATTATCGTTCAACAAAGTTCAAACAAACTCCAGTATCGATAACAAATTATTGTATGTAAATCAGTTTGATTTCGAAATTTTTATCAAAATATTTGATTTTTTAAAAAGTATCTTCACAGAGTAAGTCATACGTTTTTAGATTAAAAAAAACCCAAACTAATGGACTGAGTAAACACATTTTTTAATTAAAGAAAACGGCAGTTATTTTATATTTGTAGATATTTACACCAGAATTTTATGTTTTTCCCATTAATCCTATAAATTCCTATTAATCAAGACTTAACATTTATTCTGCATTCCGAAATTGACTTTCATATTCATACAGTTTATTTTTCCTAATTCATTTCCTAATTTATATTTCCTAATTTAATTAAAGTTAATAGTGAAGGCTATGGTTCCCACTTTTCCCTTTTTGATATTAGGTTGAACGTTTTTACACAGAATCCATGGGCATCATAAATGGTTTCTACATTTTCCAATGCATTTTTCTAATTTGTAATATACACACACCCCCAATTTTTTTTCATTAGATTATCAAAATTTAGGTCATTAAACCTTAATCATCTTACAAACTCCAATATATTCAAAGTAATATTTAAGCATTTTTGAACAACAAAAACTACTTTCGTCAACAGTTAGCAAGTTCAGCTATTGAAAAAAGTTTACAAATGTAGAATATGAAAATTAATTTTGCCCATGGTTTATAAATTAAATTGAATTCAAGTTCTGTTCTAGAAATAAAGATATACTCATTTTATGAGGAAATATGATTAAAATGTACAGCTGATTTCTTACCTAATTGTAATTGAAAGCGCGTAGACTTACTGACTAAAAATACTCTTTTATCTCAATTAATGCTTCTTCTATAGGTCAAATACAATTGGTTCATTTACTTAACTGAGATTCTTTGATAGGTTATTTGCACTCAAAAACTAAATTTGTCTTCGTTTTACTTTCTGACAACATTACTGAAATCTACATTAACTTCCTCGTGTATATTACCATATTTAATGACGTTACGAAAGAGCAAAAACTCTTAAATCAGATAAAAGAAACACGCCTTTTTCCTATTTTTATAAAGAAAGCACGCAGTTGTTTTTATATGATTCTCTTATATTTTAACAATCTGACATTAAGAAAAGATCTATTTAAAGTATACTAAACACCTTTGAAATTTCTTTAACTTTTCACAATACACCCATATTAAATTTATTTTTTTCTTTCTAAAAAATGGTTAACAAAGTAAATTTCATCTTTCGATAAGAATTTTAATTTACATTTTTTAGAATTTTATTTCTACAGGGAAATGACAACAAGATGTTTGTTTTAACCTTTATTTTGGCGAACATTGGCCG